>NC_048230.1:89286232-89371296 GCF_002007445.2 Ailuropoda melanoleuca
GCCCATCCTGTGGTGTAGACAGCAGTGAATTGGAGGGGAAAGGCAGCTCTTAAGACATTTTATTGTGAATCATCTAGGTTCTTTAGCATTCAAAGACATTTACATCATGGACCTGAACTATTTTTAAATTATGGTTCTCATGATTGATCGGTTGTGTTCATTCGGTTGCCCCAGCTCTTTGGGACTGAAAGTTCTTGTCTTGGACAGTGTAAGAATTTCATATACGTTATCCTTCTTGGTACTTTTAGTAATAAGACTTGTCTAAAACTCCAGTCATGGGAAAGAACAGAAAGAACTTGGCATCAGCTGTCAGCCCCCCTGTGCTGCCAACCAGTGCTATGGCCTGTCCTCCTCACTGTGCTGAGAGGGTCATGGCAGGGACCCCCACAGTCCTGCCAGCCTGAAGGTGCTGTCACCCTAGGAACTCCACCAATCACATCTGAGGCCTAAAGGGAACTTCCTCTTCTTGGATCAATAGTCAGGTCCGGAGGTGAGCATCTATCATCTGTCCAGGAATCACTGTTTGCCAAAGAAGAGCTTTGTAATGAAGTCTGAAATCTCTTTTCAGAAAGCAGGAGGCACTTCCCCACAAAACTGTAGGAAGTCATATTTTCACCAATCACTTCACGGACCAAGTCCAGCTCTGCCAAACGCCCCAAACGTCATGCTTTGAATACTAAAGGCTTTCCAATGAAGTACTCCAATTTCATTTTTAAAAGAGAAATATAGAAATGCTATGCCAAAAAAAAAGGAGCAGATGAGGCACCTGGGGGGCTTGGTCGGGTAAGTGTCTGATTCTTGATTTCGGCTCGGGTCATGACCTTAGGGTCGTGAGATCGAGCCCCACATCGCGCTCCTCACCGGGCACGGAACCTGCTTGAGCTTGTCTCTCTCCTTTTTCCTCTGCCCCTCCCCTGTTCACACACTCTCTCTCTCCCTAAACAAAAAATAATAATAATAATAATTTTTTAAAAAAAGGCAGGAGTGTCCTTTTTACTCACAGTGTGGTCTGTGGAGCGGCAGCGGTATCACAGTCACCTGGGCGCTCGCTAGCAATCCAGAGTCTCAGGCCCTGCCCCAGGCAGTGTCCCAAGTAGAGAGCGGTTCCCCCCCCCCCAAGAATCACACAGAACAGCTTCTTTGCTGCTGTCTCTTGGGCATGAGCTCACTGAGCTGAAGCAGTTACAGGTTTATTCTGCTGCAGCTCGTGTGTCCCTATGCTTCTGTGCATTATATTATTTACTCCTAATTACGGAGCAGTTCCTTTTAATCCGTTATTTTAAAATCCTTCCTAATTAAATTCTGAGGTAAAGAATCTCTCAAGGAGCCTACAGTGGCATCCTGGGATGACAGTGACTGAAAGCAGCCCTGGGTGGTGTCCCGACGACCCTTTGTGTGCCTAGAGAAACACTCTTCGATTCACAGAAAGCGCTGGAGGCTGCGAAGGCTCCAGGCTCACCTTCCCTTCCACTTCCACCACAGGGAAGAGTTTTCTCAAAAAACCGACCGAATGATCTCAGCAAGGGGGGGGCATCTCTGATTTTCTACCTAAACATGAATCCCTCATCTGGTTGGGTGAGTTGCAGTGACTAAGAAGAGCTTGGACCAAGGAGGGCACATGTGTAAAGCCGCCACTGGGGCCGGATGACCGAACTCCTGCTAGCGGGCCACACATCCGGCGCAGCTGTGGGCTCTGGCAGCCGCCAGCCCAGCGCCTGCGGCTTAATTAGACTTTTTATCTCTACATTCGTCTGAGGACATCTGAAACCTTCAGTGTGGCCTGTCACTAATTAGGTGACTAATTAAATAGTTAGTGCTTACTTGCTGATCTCAGAGCTAAACCCCAATGAACAGGTTGGTGGTTGTCATTGTTCCATACCGTCGGTCTCAGCCCCATGAATGGACGGACATTTGCTCCCTTGGTTGTCCTTTTGATACCCAGACAAGCACAGTGTGGTGGCCAGGCCTGCGGCACGTGCGCTGCTGTCCTCTGCTTTGCCTGGGGAGCAGGCAGAGATCAACGGGGCAGGTCGAGTCTTGCCTCTTGTTATGTTGGCATCACAATGGGACCTGTCAGGGGCCCACGCCGAGACACCGAGACACCGAGATACCGTCTGGTGACTGGGGTGGGGGTGGGGGAGGGCCTTCCCAGGCAGAAAGACTTGCCGTTCTGCCATCAGAAAACAATGACCCAGACTCCCTGGTGTTGCTAATCACAATTGAGTTTCCTAATCTGATTCCAAGATTTAAATGTAATTAATGTTAAATGAGAAAAATCTTCATTTACTGAAATTGTCCATTCCTGCTCATTTCAGGATAACTTTTCTTATCTCCTACTGCCCACTTTAGATACTCCCAGAACAAAAGAAAAGCAAGACTCTTTGAGCAATATTAGGCCTTTTGGGGGATAAGCTTATTGTCATTTTTTTTGTGTGCTTTTTTTTTTCGTGAATCTTTGGGGTTAAGTGGGGAATGAGTTCTTCATGATCACACAAAATACAAACCACATGTGCGGACTGAGTAATAGACGCACCCACCCTCCACCCTCTACTATCAGATCATTTTCAAATGATGATGTTGGCACCTGTCTTGGATTGCATTCCTTCAAAAGCTGAAAACAAAGAATTTGGGTGCAGTTTATTTGGGGGTGATCCCAGGAAATTACCTGAGACCGTAGGGTGGTGAGGTGGGAAAGGGAGGGAAGTCAGCAAAACCCCCAAAAAACACTGGTCAGCGGGTCGCTGTGGGCAGCTGAGACCTAATGCCACACTGGGGCCTTCAAAGGGACACAAGGGAAAGTGCTCCCTCTTCAGGTGAGGGAGGTGTAGTATTTACCCACCAGTTAATGTCCCTCTGGTCACATGGTCACCTTCGGCTGTTCTTCCAGCCTGTCCCTTCACCTCCCCTGGGCAGAAGATGCCCCCAGGCAGAGAGGGGCAGGAAGGCAGCGGGATGGGAGAACCTTTTGCAGGTGATGTGGGTAGGCTCCCTACCATCCCCATTTTTTTAGTTTGTTCTTTCCTTCTTAATATTCCATTGTCCTTTAGCAAAGCACGTGGGCAGAGATGAAGGCAGAGAAAAAGCGAGGCTAGATAAGAAGGCTGTGGCAAGAGGATTTCATGGCCACCTCTCTTCCCAGGCGTTCTTGCAGGTCTGAAGAGAACCCAGGTGTATCAGAAAGTTTTGCTGGAAAAAAAAAGACAGCCTTGGGGGACCTGTCTTGGCAAATACTTTATTTCTACTTTGGGACAGAGAAAAGGTTAGATCGGTAGTCAAATTGTGGTCTGTGGACCAGCACTTCCAAATAACACTTGGGGACCCACTAGAGATGCGAATACTCAGGTGTCCCCCTGTAAGGATCAAATCAGAAATGAGGGGGAGAAGGGGGCAGGGCTCTGTGTTCTCACACCCCTCTGGGGGGCAGAGTCCCAGAACCACCGAGTTAGGGTGTACTGGAGAGAGTCAGTGTTCTGCCATGACTGATGGGGCCCAGGAAAATCATCCAACATCTGTGAAGCTTACTGTCCTCACCTGTACAATGGGGAGAGAACCCAGAATCTTTCCTCCTCACTGGCATGAGGGTTAAATCAGGTGATACATGCAAAGCATCTGGAAAAGCCTAGCCCTCAAAACTTATTAGACTGACACTGCCCCACTAATTAAATCTGCATATCTAGTTCCCTTGTGGCAGCCTCGCATTGTCTCATATGAGAGAAGAGCCTGGGGAGGTAGGCCTTTATATGGAAGATGCTTTCTTCCCTGAAGATTAGGGATGAATCACAGGTGTTTCCTGCCAGTGTATGTGTCCCTTCCTTGCAAGAGTTCCTGGTCTGGCAAAGACCTTCTCTTGTAGTTCGGCTAAAATGGCCACCATCTCTGGTTCAACATCAGGAGGACCAAGCAAGCTGACCAATGCTCTGTGGTGTTTCTATTTTGTAAAGTTGCTTGACTACGGAGAAAACTGGAGTTGTGCCCTGCCCTTTTAGCTGTCTACCCAAACTCAAGGATGCACCAAATCCCTTATGCACCAAAGAATCTCATGGTCGTAGGGGCCACATCCCTGGCTCCCACTGACCATCACTGCTTTTTGGGTTGCCAATGGATATTTCTCAGGCCCTTTCGTGATACTTGGATGCTTTGCAAACCTTAATCTGGACATATTTTAGATCCTCTAGTCTGTCACTAACCTCAAGTTTATCATGTAAGTCTTAGGCGGCTCCAAGTGCACCACCACGCCAAATCCAGGAATCCCTTACATTAAAAAAACAAGGCCAAGACAAAAATTTCAGCCTTTACTCATGTGTCTCAGATATTTAATGGGATCATATACTCCTTCAGTAAAACTTATATTAAACTCTACCCAATTTTATTAAGCACCCAAAACCCCTGGGAGCCTCTCATTTTTCTGTGCCTAGAATAGTGTTTCTCAAAATGGACCACCAGCATGGACATCATTTGGGAACTTGGGAAATACAAATTCTCAGGCCCCACCCCAGACCTACTGTATCAGAAACTTGGAGAATGGGGCCCAGAGATCTCTGTTTAAACAAGTCCTCCAGGGAATTACTTGGACGTCAGTGGCACTAGTCCATACTATCTATCTCCATCCTACTGTTCCCACCTTTCTCGTATGCAGCCTAACTCCCCAAAAGACCAAGGACACCATTACTCCCAGTCACACCTCCTTGACCAGCCTGAGCTCTGAATCCACTAGTCACTTTCTTGCTTTCCCATAGCACCCACCAATTGAATTATGTTGACCTGGTACAAACAAATAGAAGTGGCTATAAGCACTTTTAGGGATAAGGAGGTGTCAAACTGACACTTCCCTTACACCATTTGATACTGGGTGGAAATTTGGAGGAGAGGCCTAGAGAGGTGCCAGGTAGCCACCCCCTCTGGAGAATTGGAGCACTTGGAGCCACTGTGTGAGATCCAGACCAGACAAGGCCATCTACTGGGCACATGGCCTCTGGAGACCATCTTGATCTCTAACTGGAGTTCTCAAAAGAAAATTTCTTTCAAAGGGATAACCAGAATCTTCCCAATATACCAACATAGTAAGGCACTTGGGCTTTAAAAAAAAAAAAAAAAACCTTGAATTTCCTTGTATTTTAAGAACTTGTGATGGACATAATGTTGTGATCAGCTTCCTGGACATGAGGTTAATGTTGAGTAACTTTTTCTATAAGCAACAGATTGTGAAAATTCCAGACTCAACAACTCTGTACACCAGAGCTACTTGTGGGGGTGGGGTAATTTTAAAAAGTTTCCTGGGCCCCTATTCCTGTCATTATATTTTGCGGGCTGGGGTGGGTCCCAGGAATATGTATCTTTAAGACTCCCCATGTAACTCTGACACGCATCCGGCTATTGTAACCATTTATGTAGACATTTCCTCAAAATTGGCAGTCTTATCTATAAGGAAACCTATTTCCCCCTATCATTGCTCATTGTAATTAACCTGTTTTTATGAGCTTGTTTTCCAAACCACATTTTCCAATTCTCAACAAATCATATAACTTCTAGGTTGATAGCGGAGGAGCCTGATGTGGGGCTCGATCCCATAATGCTGAGATCACGCCCTGAGCTGAAGGCAGACGCTTAACCGCTGTACCACCCAGGCGCCCCAGCAGTCTTATCTATAAGGAAACCTATTTCCCCCTATCATTGCTCATTGTAATTAACCTGTTTTTATGAGCTTGTTTTCCAAACCACATTTTCCAATTCTCAACAAATCATATAACTTCTAGGTTGACATATCATTACTTCAGGGCTTACCAGGCATAATTATTAACTTATCATTAAACATGACATTGCTGAAGTCATTACCCATGTCATTGTATTTACACGCTAAATTGGACCTCGTAGAAAGCATTTCATACACTTCATGCTTAAACTGTCACCATTAAGAATAAAGGTCCAAGATCTAACCACCAAGCATGAGGAAACCTGCCCGTATAGTGTTAATAAAGCCTTGTAACCACCAGCATTTGCCCCAAACATAAAACCCGTCCTCATCCCCACCCCCACACGTCCAGAAGTGATCTCACTCACTGTTGAATCCCCACAATGCTTTATTCCAGTCTTAGGGACCTGATTAATTGGTGTCTTATATTTTACCATCTCTTGTGTGCAAAGGCCTTCCAGCTGGTCTTTTATAACTGCCGTCTTGGTATTACATCTTGTAAATGTTCCATATATATAAAACTATGTTCGAAGTATAAATGTATAACATTTTCACTTCATTTCCCATACATTATAAAGCAAAATTCAATTTCATCTTAGTTTGTTTTGCCACAACTTCCAAATTTCATTCTTCTTCATCAATGACCATTTCAAACATTACATTCATTTTCATTTTTTCAGTAAGGATTTATGTTTTACTTTTATGCAGAGATACACAACTATTCATCTGAGATCCTGAATCCCCAGACCTTCCCCCTAGTCCCTTACCCTGGGCACCACCCCTCTCCCCTGATGGGTCCCTGGAGAATTCACAGAGTACCTACGTTACTCCAGGCAGGCAGCCAGACCTTATTGTTGTGTTTGGTGTTGATTCTATATCTGTTGTCCCAGGACACAAGCCTGGACTCAGGCAGGTTTAAGAGTCTTGCTCCTTGGTCCTTTTCTCCAGGCCCCGTGCTCGTTCCTACTGGAGCTTCCATGAATAGGAGAGCCACGCAAGATGGCGCCCGAGAGAAGAGAGAAAGGGTTAGGGAGAGAGCTTTGAACTTCTTCCTCACCCCATGAACACTCCACCCACCTTTAGAAGAGCTCAGAATCCTTGACACCACCCTCTGTGGGTCTCTCTTTCTTTGGTCTCCCCCTGGAGGTCTGAGTACTCCATTACTGACAGCTGGGTGGCCATGGAAGCAGCTGCCATGCTGTTTTTACTAACACAACAGAAATGAAGTAGCCAAGGACATTGCCAAAAACAATCTCTTTTGTGATCTAAACAAAATAGTATTGCCGAAGAAAGTTAAAACTTTTTTTTCAGGGAAAAACAGGCAGATTCTCTTAATAAACGTATCATAAATATTTTGACCTGTTTTGCCTTATATTTTTCTTTTGGTATTGGAAATTCACATAACTCCCAACTTCTAAGTTCCATCTATAGTGTTTCATCATGAATTTTGTGACATTGCATAATATCATTAAGACTGAATTAGATCTGAGTTATCCTTTGACTACTTAAATAAGCAGTTAGGTTAAATACCTGTCTTGAGCTAGGATTTACTGTAATTTGGCAAACATTTTTGTCATTGTTGTGAACAATTCAGAAAGCAGGGATTTTAGTAAATTAAATGGTAACATTTAGATCAATGTGGGAGAATTATTTTCTGTCTGCATTATCTATTTATTCAAATAAAAGCATTAATGAAAGCAGTTAATTAAGTCACTGGCTTTGGTTGCCCTTGCTATGACAAAAAAAAAAAACAGGAAAAAATTAAAAATAAAAATAATGAGCATTCACTTGGCAGGCTGACAGGTTTCTCTTGCCCAGAACGGTAAGCAACATGAAAAGTTTTACGTTTCTTTTATCGTGTTCACAATAAATTGGCAATGTGACCCTCTTTATTTGAAGGATAAGGATGTTTAGACCTAATTTTGTAGCTGTCCTCCTGAAGCACGGAATGAAATGCAATACCTTTTACTTATTTCCCTGGATACTCTAATCCCTCCCTGCTTTACAAGTATCTTTGAGCTGTTCCTCCCCTTGTATCCACAGCAACATAAAATCCCCACTGGAATTATCTGCTGTGAAAATGCAGGTGCACTTGTTTAATGTTTCATTGGCTTGAGCACTTAACTTGAACTTTTTTTTTTTTCCACAACACCGTGACCTTTGATTTTGGAGCAGAGGGCTCACAGTGATGTTAGATATTATTTATGTACATGAAGCCAACACCATTAGTTCTGAGAACCGTGTTTTTCCTGTGGTCCTGCTATTCCTGCCATTTTGTCTACTGTGTGTCCAAATCCAAGATGTACCCTGTGACTCACTGTTCTGTTTGCAGGAACTTTTAAAATATTCATTGGTCATCAAATTAAAAGTCTTAAACATTTGAGCTCCATATTTCATCCTCAGAAGAGCTAAAATCTACTAAAATTGTACATTAAAAACTTTATTATTTGGACCAATATTTTTATTTTTATTATTATTTTTTAAAGATTTTATTTATGTATTTGACAGAGAGAGAGCACAGCAGGGGGAGCGGCAGGCAGAGGGAGAGGGAGAAGCAGGCTTTCTGCTGAGCAGGGAGCCCAATGTGGGGCTCAATCCCAGGACCCTGGGATCATGACCCGAGCTGAAGGCAGATGCTTAACTGAGCCACCCAGGCACCCCAGACCAATATTTTTAGATAGTTATCAATTTAAAAAATTAAATACTTGGATGTTTCTGAATCAGATTAAAAATTAAATAAAAAAATACAAGGTTGGAGAAAAATGTGGACACATTCATATAAAGGCATGAAAGAGTCGGGGAACCTTCACTGAGTAACAAGAAGGTTAACGAGGTTAATTTAGGCCCTGATATAAGGCCCTTATGAGGGCCTTACATACCATGCTCATGCATTTGAACTTAATGTTTTAAATTATTTTAATTAAAATCATTATTTATTGCAAATGTTCTATGCAGCAGGCAATATTCTAAACATTTTTACAGATACTATCACGTAATCCTCACAGCACCCCTGTAAGGCATTAGATTCTATTATTCCCATTTTACAGACTAGGAAGCTGAGCTGCAGAGAGGTTAAATAAGTTGCCACTTTCCCAAGGTCAAAAAGCTAAAAAGTACTGGAGCCTGGGGTCCAGCTGAGACAATCTGACTCTTGAGCCCATGGTCTTAGCTACCTTGCTCTGCTGCTATCATGGTGATGAGCTAACGTGGAAACTTAAAACCAGGAACAACTGAGATTTGATTTAATTTAAAAAGAGGTTTCCAGTGGCTGTGTGGAAGATGGGCAGGAGAAAGACTCGTGCCAGAGAAACTCACTGGAGACTATTTCTCTAGGCAAGAAGGTGAGCTAAGGCAGTGGGTCTCAGGAATGTCGGTGGGGCTCATTCGAGACATGTGGATCAGATAAAAGTGACTGGACATGGTGACCACTTGTGGGAAGTGAGAAAGAGGGGAGGAGTCTGAAGTTGGCTCTCCAATCCCTAACTCGAGAGATGGTTAGTTGGTCATGCCTTTGACGGAGATAAAGGAGCAAAGGAATGGGGCTCCAAAGACCTGTGTTTGAACACCTACTGAATTTGGGATGCCTGTGGAGCAGCCCCATTAGGACTGATAGGCATTTGGAAACTGGGTTTCAGGCTCAGAAGGAAGCTGTAGTGTAAATATGTAACAGGAAGTCATGGTAGTAGGTAGCCCAGCCCAGGAAGCAGGCATGAAGACTGGGAAGCTTGTGAGCAGGGATAGATGGGCAAAGGAGGAGGAGCTGGTACAAAAAGCAATCATAGAAGAGAATCTTAAGATAATGTTGTCCCAGACAGAATGTTCTATGGCTGCAGCTTTTGGCCGGGGTCTCTGTCATGGCTCTGGCTGTCCCCATTTCCTCCATTCACATCAGTGATGACGTCCTACCCTTGCAAGTTCCTGTATGACTCCCCATCCCCTTTTGGTTCCCAGAACCCTGCACATACCTGTCTACCTCTGTTCATTTGAACCCCATGGAGTTAGCCATCTATTATCTGCCTGGACCCTGATTGATAGAAGGATCTTCCCCCATGCCCACCTACCCTTCCTTCATGTGTCAGCATAAGTAGAGATTTCTCGTTGCCTCCCAATATTTATTCTGTACTTTGTTCTTGATAACAGAACCTTGGGCAATGTGGTTTTTGAAAAACACCATTTTCCTGGTTCGCTTTCTGCCACATGTGGCTGTATTACTGAGTTCCGGCAATGTAAGCAGAAATGTCACATGAGACTTTTAATTTCTTCTTAATGGGCAGACCTTTCCACCCATTCCTCCTTCCTTCTGACTATAATGTGGATACGGGATGTGATATCTGGAGCTCCAGGAACCGCCTTGGGCCTGAGGGGACCTTGAGAGTGGAAGCCTTGGAGAAGCAGACAAGCAAGGCCATGGCCCCTGTTGACTGCATGACTCCATCTTAGCACGAACTGGTTACTTCCAGGTTTATTAAGTACAGCTGTAAGAGAAGTGTGCTGGTACAGAAATAGGGAAAGAGAGAGGAGGAACATGAAGAGGAGACAGTGTTATTGGGGAAAACCTGTCTTCTGAATTAGGGGGAATGGAAGAATGGTCCTGTCGATGTTATTGGAGGTAACAAGGAGGGAAACAGGGTTGGGGGGGGGTGGCTGGTGGCCGATCTCTGTTTTCTTTATGATGTGGGAGATGTACTCACTTGAGAATGAGGAAAGGGGATCAGAGGGAGAACAAGAAAGGTTAAAGTCGTGACCTTGAAGACTGGATAAAGGACCAGAGTAGCCACAGTGAAGAATGCAAAAGGAATTTGGCTAAGGAGTGGAAAGCTGGTGCCTTGTAGATAAAAATCCAGACAATGCCCCCCACTCAAAATCTTTTGGAGAAGTCTTTAATTGCACAATTGCATAATTCAGGGTATTACAGTGTGGCAATTTGGCAATTTAGAAGTCATTTGATCCATGTTGTTAGATCGTTCAAATTATTCAGTGCCAAAGGGATTGTTTTTGTAGTAAAAGATATAGCTGGATAATTACTAAGCCGCCTGTTCACATAGAGCTGTAAAAACGGCATGTATATAACTGTATTATTAGTACAACATAAACCACATTTCCATCACATAGGCACCAAAGCCAAAATAAATTTTAACTTCATGTGGGTATAAACACGTATTATTATTTGCATTTTCTGTTAAATGGAACCAGATTAAAGACCTGTCATCAGTGTGCATTTGCAGACTGGCAGCCCTAAGTAGCTGGGTTAATTGTGACCTTTATGTTATTTGAACATATTCAAAAATTTTATTCTTATTATTAGAGGATAAGATGTGCTTGGTTTTCTTTGTATCAAAGAAGAATATTCATTCTTAAATGACACGTATCCTTAGAGACTTTAGAGCACAACCTTTCATAATATTTAGCTATTTTTAAATGTCAGGTGCCGCTGAGTTCATTACACTGCCGGCCCATGCCGTTACCAAAAGTCTCCTGTTTTTAGTGGTACTTAACAGATTGTCAGTAAATTGATAGCATTTCCACGTTTGGAAAAGTTCCAGTTTCCTCATGGGAAAGGAGGGCAGGTGTTCCCCTCAAACTTGGTGAAGGTTTCTTTTTTGGCATTTGGTTGGTTTAAGGGGAGGTGTGAACTAAGAAGAGATTTTAGAGAGAAATCTCTTTCTCACCATCCTATGAAAAGATCAACTCACTCATAAAATTTTGCTGACTTTAGCTGGAGGGCAAATTTGTGACAGGAGTATTTTAATATGTAAAGGGAAACATGGAGTGAGTCTTGAGCACGTCAGTCCATAGCAGCCTCTGCTTACGCGCTTGCGTTGTGCTACCCAACGTCACTCACAGGACTGGTTAGAGGACAGCCAGTTGAGTGCAGAGGGCACTGCTCGGGTTGGAAGAGATATGGCTCTCACCTCTGGTCCTGCTGTCCGTGAGCTTCGTGACCGTGAACAAATTACCTGGTATTTCCAACCTTGATTTTCCTCTGTATGCAATGCAGATAATAACAACTTGCCCCCTGCCCCTGGCACAAACTGCCTTGAAGATTAATCTCTATGATAATGTCCATGAACGTGTCTCGGGCCCTGGAAAGTCTGATGCAAACATAAAGCAGTTTTGCTTCTAAAAGGAACCTTCTAGAATTTCTCCTAGGTGATACTTTGGTATCTGATCTGAGTAATTGAGATGAAATACATATACATACACACACACACACACACACGCACACAAACACATAGAGATATCAGAAAATAATATATATACATATATATATATTCCTTTTGTAGTAAATGCAAGATGTGCCATATATATTTATATATATTATATATATAATATATATCTGAAAATAATAAAGTTAATGTTGACTGATAGGAATTAGATGATCTTTGGATCCTTGTCAACTGTTTGGTGTCTACAGGGCAATGGAGACAGAGGTTAGGTGAAAAGACACTGGAGCCAGACAGCCTGGGTTCATGCCCTGCCTTCAGACTCCCCTGCTCTGTAGTCTTGAGCGCATCACTTTGCCTCAGTTCCACATAATTAATAGGGATATTTTTACTGACCTCATGGTATTGCTGCTTCGAGGATCAAATGAGAGACACACAAAGCACTTGATGGTAAGCACTCAGAAGGTATCAGCCATGGTGGTTGTGATCCCAAGAAACTTCTTAGAAGTAGTCTGAAACTTCAACTCTGCATTAATTTACATTCAGTTTTCCTCCCTCCTCCCAATGTTGTGCTTTATTTTGCTTTACTCTGAGAAGCAATTTTTTTTTAAAGATTTTATTTATTTATTTGACAGAGAGAGACAGCCAGCGAGAGAGGGAACACAAGCAGGGGGAGTGGGAGAGGAAGAAGCAGGCTCCCAGCGGAGGAGCCTGATGTGGGGAACGATCCCAGAACTCTGGGATCACGCCCTGAGCCAAAGGCAGACGCTTAATGACTGCGCCACCCAGGCACCCCTGAGAAGCAAATTTTTAAAAAATGAAATGGTGCCTGGCATGACAGTATTTTAGCTTCTGGAAGTTTCTGCAGTTAGTTTCTCCAGGGCCATCTTCCTTCTTTCATTGAAATGATCGGTTCTGTTGGAACGTTTGTGCAAAAAGAGTTGCTGAAAAGAAAAGTTCAACAATTGGATGACACATGAAATAAGGTTAAATGGAATTATAATAATTCACCAAGTCGAGCTTTACCTCCTTTTTTATGTGTTCTCTTCTCTCTCCTTAGCTCTCACCTGAAGTTTAGTAATCTCACCCTGATTTCAACCCATGGACTCCCTGGAAAAAATCTTCTGGGCACTGAACAAAGGAAGTTTTTAGCAAGCGAGTAAGAATTCCATTTGCCTTTTCATTCTGAGGCCTAAATGTCCTAATTTGTGTGCATTTTATGCTAAATACAGTTGACCCTTGAACAACACGGGGCTTATAGGGGTGCTGACCCCCATGCAGTCCAAGATCTGCATGCAACTTTTGACTCCCCCCAGATCTTAACCAGTAATATCCTACCGTTGACCAGAAGCCTTACTGATAACATAAGCAGTCGATTAACACATATTTTATATGTTACATATAATATATACTGTATTCTTAAAGTAAGCTAGAGAAAAGAAAATGTTATTAAGAAAAAAACAAGGAAGAGAAAACACATTTACAGTCCTGTACTGTATTTATGGAGGAAAAAAAGAAGTCCATGTGTAAGTGGACCCACACAGTTCAAACCTGTGTTGTTCAAGGGTCAGCTATAGTAGATTTCAGACTGGAAAGGGAAGGGGGCAGGTTTTTCTCCTAGAGTTCAAACTCACTTAGAACATATAGGGACAGACCTGTTAATGAGGGAATGGAGAGTTGGGCTGCCATTTTTTATTTGTGGGAAGATGTCTGGCCTCTTCCAAACCACTGGGTTGGAGCCTGCTGACACAGCTACCTCCTGCACTTGGCTTCTGAGTAACACTACAGCACGGGGAAGCTGGGTGACTGTATTTGCATCAGACCAGGTGACTCCCTCAAGGTTCAGAGTTGGAAGATAAAGATGGGGTACTTCACTGGGGTGTGGGTCTCACACCCCAACTCCCTGGCTCTTTGTCATGAGTGGCTGATCATGCTACGACCTTCTTGCTGATCTGGGCAAGCTTCATTGTTTGCATCCCAGTAGAATCACTATTTGTCAACATCTGTTCTAGAAAATGTCATTTCATTATCACACAGCTTGCATTAATTTTAATTTCCTGTAGCAAAGCATGGGTACAAGAATTACTAGGCTCCCTGCCTCTAGAAACAATGTCCCAATTTTTCAACGAGGAGGAAGGAAATTGTTCCCTCTCAGGGTGTTCATTTTAGAATCCATGATGAAGAGATCTTCAAACAGTGAGAAAAACGGCAGTTTCCTTGCCAGCGGAGCCAGGCTCACTTTGACCTAACACTTTTATCAGACTGTGAACTTTCATTTTTTTCTTGAAGGACATCATCAGGGCAGTAAAAAAGGCATGGGTTTTGAGCCAGATGGTTGTGGATTCAGGTGGATGACCCTATTACAAAGGGAATTTCATTTCTCTGAGCTTCGGATTTTTTGACTGTGAGAAGTATATAAGACAACCTTGCTGGAGTTTTTTTGCTGAAATTATTATAACAGTAAGTTCTGACAAAGCAGAGAGGATCAACCCATGTGCATCTCCCTCCATCATTGCCTGTCTTCCAAATGACACAATTCTCAGGGAATGTTGGTCTTGTTGATTAACATCTCATGAGGAACAGTCAGCTTGATGTAGGTTTCTGTCAGCCCCCATATTAGGTATGCTACAGGAGAGAACAGATAGCAAATGACTATCTGCTGGTATGATTCTCCTTGCATGTGGCTAGGTGGAGAGTCACCTGGTGGCCCGCTTCTGTCTGCGCGTGTCCACATTCTCAACACAGTAGCCAGAGCAATGCCACACAAGTGTGAATTAGATCATTTCAACCACGGAACGGCCTAGAATGTTACTGTCCAACATGGTGGCTACTAGCCACATGGGGCTCTTTAAATTTAATTTCAGTAAAAGTTAAATGAGATTAAAAGTTCGGCTCCTCAGTTACATTAACCATATTTCAAGTGCTCAGACAACTCCATGTGGCTAGTAGCTACCATACCAGACAGCACAGCTGCAGAACATTTCCATCCTCACGGGAACTTCTACAATGCTCCAACTTAAAATCCATCCCTGTCTGCTTGCTTCTTTGACTTCGTGTTTTACCATTGTTACCCTTGTTCTCGCCACTCTAGCCACCATAACCTCCTTGATGTTCCTAAAACACAGTGGGCAGGTCTCCACCTTGGAGTCTTTTAAATGTCAACTTTTCACCCTCCAACACACTCCAGGACTCCTTCCTCTGCTCTGTTTTTTTCTTGCTACAGAAATTCTTCTAAGTATTTTTAAGTTTGCCTTTTAAAAATTTTGTTTATATTCTGAATCCTTAACCTCTAATGTAAACTTTATAAGGGCAGGGATTTTTTTGTCTTGTTCACAGTATGTCCCCAGCATCTGGGACAGCGCTTGGCACACAGCAGGTGCTCAATAAATAATGTCAAACAGATGAAAGTTGCATCCAAAAGTACCTGCAAAAGTTCTCTCGATCAGGTTATAGACAGGAACTAAATAACACAGCCAGATGCCTCGGTGGGAGACTCCATGTTATCATAATTCTTAGAAACCACAAATTGAAATGTAAACAGGATGTTGCCTTTCAAATGGTCTTCCTACCTCAATAAAGGAAATTATCTCTGGTCATGGAGTTAAAAATAACTAATGCCTTGACATCCATAAATTTAATAATTTAAATTCCTCATTCTAAATACAAATTTTGAACTTTGCCCTAATCAGTGTTTTGATTATTATTGTTATTAATTTTGAACAGCCATTTTTTTAATCTCCCTCCGTCCCCTCTACTCACCCCAGTCTAGCTTCTTGTAGAGGTGCTAATGACATGCTGGGATACAGCAGAAAGAAAGGCAGTGGGAGGAGAGGAGAAATAGGAAGCAGGAGAAATCCACTAATTGGACAATCAACCCTGAATAACGGACGTTAATTGTGATGCTCCTTCTTCAGAGCATCACAGTGAATCCTTTATGAAAACCTCCAAGTTTCTTTCCAGTTCTGAAGGGTTCTGATTTCATGAAGTGCATGTCTCCATCCTGCTTGTAATTGCTCCCCTGGAGTTTGCTTGTAATTTTTCACCTACAGCTTTAGCCTAAGTCTTCTGACCACTGGTTGTGGGGACAAGCTGGCCACTCTGCACATATGTCCCTTTCCAGAAATTCCCCAGTCCTGCTATTCTGTTTTTTTTCTCCTCCTTATTACCTGTTTCCAGAATGTTCTATGAAGACAGACTTTCACATTGTTGAGTCAGGGTCAAGCTCACTTGAAAAACATAAGGTTGTATTGATGTTCCTTCTTTGGTCCTTTCTCTCTCTCCCAGAGAACTCTAGTGGAGGTATTTCTCTTGTCACCAAGCCATGAGACATTCCCTGGTGTGTTAGAATCCTAATGCTCATTAACTCTGCTTAGGAAATAATTCTGGAAAACTATCACCAACAGTCTCCAATGTCTAATTTCACCTACCTGATGGGTAAAGAAGACCCAGAATGGACAGTAGTCACCTACACAGTGATACTTTAAACTGACAAATGTCATTCAATGTACTAACAGACTGTAAAAGCCAGCACCCCACATTTTCCAGGGCTTCTGAAGGTTCCGTAAAAAATCCAATGTTTCTAGTGCCAGTTCCCACTGATCGGAGCTTCAGATTTAACTCTGAAATAAGCATTCTGACATTATCAAAAGTACTGTCCTGTTGTCATTAAAAATAACACTGTCTTAACCTTCCCCAAATTTCCCCTGAGAACTTTTATCTTTGAACAAACCCTCATAAGACTAATCCCTGTGCACTAACTATATTTAATTTTTCCCCATCTTGGACAACTGACAGTGCCATTCCTATTATGAAGAGACGGTGTAGCAAATAAGGACAGTCCTTTGTGGGTCTCTCATGAATGTGTGAAATCAGTGAAGTTTCCTGTTTTCCTTCTAGCTACCAAAATGGTTTTTTAAAAGAGAACTTCATCCCACTATCTATTATATTCTGGTGACAGGCCAGTCCCTGATTTTCTTTTCTTATTAAAAAGAAATTTTCTTATTTTTAAGTGTTGTTTCATGGAGAGATACAAAGCCCAGAGCCCCCTTCTCTTTCACAGGCCCTTATAACAGGGTCTAATGTGCATCCATTATGAGAATTCTTTTTGTGTGGTGAGAACAGACTCATGTGTGGATCAAAAAGAAAAAATGTTCTCCCATTAACACTTCACAATACTGTTTGCCTCCAAGGAGGATAAACAGGATTATGCATCATTAATATTATTTAGAATAATACCCTTAACATACACATCCCACTTGACAAAGCAGCATCTTTTACGTTCCCATGTTCATCCTGTACCCTGGTCAAGGCATGTGAGGAGGGCAGTTACCTTATGTCAAGAGGTCAAGAAACTGGAGTATTGAAAGGCCATGCAGAGTCCCCAGGTTCTGATCTCATTGGTGACACATCAGGGACACAGACCATGGCACAGCAAAGCCTAGATTTAAATGAAACATGCTGGGGTGCCTGGGTGACTCAGTTGGTTAAGCATCCCACTCAGGTCACAATCTCAGGGTTGTGAGATTGAGCCCCATGTTGGGCTCCATACTCAGCGTGAAGACCGCTTGAGATTCTCTCTCTCCTTCTGCCCCTTCCCCCCCACCCTCTCTCTAAATTAAATAAATGCATTAAAAAAGTAAATTAAACATGTACTGTTCTGCCACCCTATATTCTAGGTCTTCAGAACAAGATCAATAAAAGGTCATGTTCATGAGGTCAGACCTTTCAGAAAATTCTGGAAACCACCCTCATAAAACTCTTTAAATAAACCCAAAGCCACCCAAACCCCACTTTTCTCACATTAGAGTAGAATGCTCAAACTCAAATGGAACCCACAGAAGAAAACCTGTCCACCCTGGACCCACTGCTTCCAGTTCCCCATAAATCACCTTTGCCCTACAGAGTGAATCCCAAAAGTCTCCAGGGACTGTACTCGCTGCAAACGTAATTCCCTAATTGACATCTTCTCTACATAAAATGTATAGTTGTTTGGGCATGAATCCATACACTAATTTTGAGAATGAGTCATTTATTGAAAAAACATTAGCAAATATGAAGGGTTCTCAGTATTCAGGACCTTGACCCCTGCATTTGGGAATCCTCAGCAATGTCACTTTCTTCTTCCTCATTCCCTCTGAGTCTGTGGTCAACATAACGATTCAATAGCTAAAGTAAGTTTACACCCACCATGAAATAGAAGCAGAAGAAAGAGTATATATTAATGATTTCACAGAGACACAGATGCCTGTGTGTCACGCGCACACACCCGCCCTCCCTGTTGTAGATTGGCCTATGCCAGGTGGAACGGTTTAGCTTTAATGGGAAGATGTCAATCTGTGACTACATGTCTCATAACAAAAAATCTTCCAGTATCAAGCCGGGGTCCTGGTAAACTCACGGCAAGAGCACAGACTTGGCCCACTAGGGGCCTTGAACCAGCTCACCAGATGTCTAATTAATGCCCACTGTCAGCTGCTCAAATGTCACTGATGGAGCTCTTCTCTCCGCAGCCACTGTTTTCATGATAAAGATTACGCGTTGATGTCACTGTGCTCCTGGGTCAATGTGGTGGTGGGTAGAATGACTGCCATAGACCGAGCAGCCAAGCACGTGGTGCTTTCCAAAAAGGAAATCGTGCCCTACGACCACCTCATCCTCTGCACCGGACAGCAGTACCAGGTGAGGCCGCACACGGAGGTCTCAGTGATTAATGGTCCATGTGTTTACTGGGGCACACATTCTAAGGGTTAGGAGCAAGCCTGCCCACCGGGACAGCTGCCACTTTCTTCATAAAAGTGCCCGCAAGGCCTGCACACACGAGCAGAATTATGTCCGAAACCCCTCCCGGAAATCCATTCCAAGAAAAACATTCTGCTCAAGGGTAAAAAATCACAGCAAGTTGGAGAAATGTCATTCTTTAAGCTGTTGTCCAAAAGTCTAACACTTCCTGCTTACCAGAGCAGAATCCAGACACAACCCGGCATGCGTTTGTGGTAAATTAATTTATGCCTCAAGAGGCTAACATTTGGCGGTGGTGACGGGCTCATGCGAAAGTATTTCAAACATGCGCACCTTCTGTCAACCCTTATTTTATTTTGTCTCTCAGTTATAAAACTAGGAAATGTGACTGCTTGATTACCCAGTGACCATGCTTTCCATTTGGATTAAATTCTCAAACCACATTTGAGGAAAGCATTGCTGGATACAACGGAAGCTGTTCAATGTCTTAAGGAAGCGAATTTTAATATTCTCACTTTGCAACACACATTAGCATTTCATGTGGTTCACAAAAATAGGGCATTTCTTTAATGAAAGGAGATTGACTTTGTAATTCAAAGGGGTCTTTTCATTACATTTTCTCCCGGGAACTTGGATGGGCCTTCCCACGGTGGGTTTGTTTCTGACAAGTATGGAGCAATCCGCCCCCACCCCAGGCACTAACATGCTTTGTCGGATGCTGGGTTAGGCCATTTTGTGAATGGCCGTGGATTTGACAACGGGAAGAGTGTGCAGGTTTTCTTCACAGAGCCCAGCCAGGAGGAGGCAGCACGTGGTGGGGAACAGACAGCTGAGCAGCTCCCAGCATCACTTACTAAATGTTCTGAGCTGTGGTTACATGTTGACATCAGCTAGGACACTTGAAATATATCCATGCCTAGGTCCCACCCCCCAGAGGCTCTGTTTTAATTATTCTGGGGTGGAGCCCAGTGATCAGCATTAACACAAAACAAAACAAAACTCCCAGATGATTCTAAGCTAAGGCTAAGAACCAGGACTTGAATTTTCTTGACCTAGAATCTCTCATCCATACCTTAGAGCAGCACTTCTCACACCGTAATGTGCACCCACAGCCCTTGTGCGTCTATCTCGTAAAATGCAGATTCTGAGCAGGGGCTGGGAGGCGGCTGATATACTGGGGTTCTAACAAGCTTCCAGGTGAGGCCAGCCCTGCTTGTGAGCGGGCCACACAGAGTACAGCTCAGCCTCTGAGGGATTGCTTTTCTTTCTTCTCCTCCTCCTACCGCCCCCACTACTGCTGCTACTAAAGAAATTCAGTTTTCACAGTGCAGAAAAGGATTTTTTTTTTCTGGTTAAAAGATAAACACAAACTAGAGGAATACTTTATTTTGATAGTTAAGTATTCCTCTTTTTAAACATTAAACCAGAAGAAAACACCGTATACCCCTTAAGCTTGTCCCCCCCACCGCTCCCCCCACCTGCCCCACGGAGTTCCAGCTGCTGCCTGGGACCATGGACTTTGGAAAATGTGAGTGGAAGACCCGGCCAGCTGTCCAGAGACTCGGGCATCTGCCCATGTGTGTCCAGCTGCCCCTGCAGCTTTAGTCTGTGGCACATTAAGCTCTTGCCCTTTTTACAACGGGAAAAATGAAATGAAGAAGTGATAAAGGGAGTTCCAATTTAATTTTTCCAGAAGGACATAAAAATTAAAGGTACATAGAGTGATACGAAAAAGGCTGCTGAATTCACTGGGGAGTGCTTCCAGTTCTTATGTATTTTCCTATTTCCTTCTCTTCAACTCTCCCATGGTTTTGTCCCAATTGTGTGATTTGAAACAAAAATTTAGTGGTGAAAATAAAGCTTAAATCCAAATCAAGAAGACAACGTATTATAAAATATCATTACGAACTTTAACCTCTAAATAGAACTTTAAATGGCATGAGTCATTCTAATATATTATGCAGTATTTTTGATATCTAAATACATGCCATTTAATTTTTTATCAGAAAATCCATGCACAAAGTAAAAGATTAAATTGGGCTGTGGGCCTGTGTGTGAGGCAGGCTGGTCTCTACCTTCCAAGCCCTCTCTCTAGGGGCAACCGCTTGGAGGCATTTCTGTTGTTAGTTCCTCAATGGTTACCCCCTCAGAATGCCAAATAATGTGTTTATAGAAGTTTTATCTTTGATCTATCAACTCCTGACAATATCTATGACCTTTCCATTTTGGAAGATGAAGCTTTATCTAGCTCATATTCAGTACCCTCTAACTCCCCTCCCCACCCTGCCTATTGATTGGGTTGTTTTTTGTTGGTGGGCACATGCTGGTGCTCATGCACAAAGCCCTGGGGTAGCTTACAACTGAGGTCCTGGGCCGCTTTCCATGGCACATGGAGAGCCATGGAGAGACAGAGAGATGCCTCCCCAGATGCCTGATTTTGGGTCTTCTCAACAAGAGGAAGAATAAAGATGTGTTAACTCACAAGGACTCTTAAAGGGGTGATGCTCACTGGAAGCCAGCAGGTGGGACAAGAACATCCCACCAGGGAAGAGAGCGAGTTGGGATGTTAGTTATATTGAGCGTGGTGTGGGTCAGCAATATGATGTGGTCTCCACAAAGGCTAATTATGTCCTTGATGGGGTAAATAAGAGCAGGACATCCAGAATGGTGCAGCCCCAGGTGAGAGCCTGCTACAAACAACTAAAAAGAGAGGTGTGTACACCGCTTTGGCTCTTCCAATGTAAGACCTGAGAGGTACTCCCCAAGGTCCTAGAGCAACACTTACTGTGAAGAGACCTCATTGGGTTTGGGATGATTAAAGGGGGAAAATAACATCCCAAGAAATGGGGACTATATTTCCTCCCCTTGAATCTGGGTAGGCTTGTGACTGTTTTGACTGATAAGAATACAAAGGAAGTGATGTGGTGTGACTTCTGAGGCTGGGTCAAGGGCAGGGTCTCCTTGTTTGTGGCGACAGTGGCTCCTGGAGCCCTGAGTGGCCATGGAAGAAGTCCAGCTGCCTACCCTGTGATGGCCATATTGGACATGCCATGCACGGGTTCTCCAGCTGACAGTTCCAGCTGAGCCCAGCCTTCCAACCATTGCTGACAAGTACCAGACACGTGAGTGAAGCCATCTTGGGCCCTCTACCAACTGAATATCACCAAGTGACTTCTGTTGTTAACAGATGGAATAAAGGAATTGCCCAGCCAAACCCTACCCACATTCTGGCCCACAAAATCATGAAAAGTAATAAAATGGTGATGGTTGTTCAAGTCACTGTTTTAGTGGGAGTTTGTTGCATAGCAGGAGACACCTGGAACAAACGATAACATGGAATGAGGGAAGGGGAACCACATTTGGAAAAATCAGAGACAACACTCTTGACAATATTCCAAAATGTGTGATTCACACACATACATGCATATACATGCACACACACTGCAGGAACTGTTCATCCTCCTTGGTACAATTTGATCTCCCAGCCTCTGAAATGGATGCTGAAGCCATCTGAAGAGCAGAAGCTGAGCTGAGAAGGCCACAGAATTATTAGGTGAAAAGGAAGATGGGTAAGAAAGGATTGAAATTAAGTCCCTATCAAGAGACAGGACTGCTGCTGCCCAGGGTTAGAGGCTGAAGACAAAGCACAAAGCTCCCTGGAGGGCAGAGGCAGAGGCCAAAGGGCAAAGGATACGTTTGGCACAAGAGACGAGAAGATGTGATCAACATGGTGGCTACATATAGATCATTGGTTTTCCCAAAGAAGACACCCTGACAAATAGAATAGAGACAGTAAAGATATGCTAGAAGAAAATTTTCCTTACCTAAACACCATTTTGTCCAATTGGGCACATTTCAGGCAAAATCAAAGACAAAATTTCTCAGCCAGTTATTTTCTGATGAAATTTTGGTTCTGTGGGAATGGTAGGGAAAAAACGCACAAATTTCAAGAGAAAAATAATAGATTACCAACCGTTGAAAAATCAAGCCATCTATTACTATTTGAACAAAAAGAAGACAGGCACCCAAAAATTACCTTTTCAGAAGGAAATGGCATAAGAACATGAAATGAGCCACACAGAATTTTGAAGAAACCATGGTGATTCAATAATTATATGCCCACCTAAGTCTCTCCTATTTGAAGACAGTAAAAAGCTGTTGTTCTGTGTGTGAGGCCTCAGAAGAATTATCTTCTTCGTTCTTTAATGTGTACTTCCAATAACTGAGGCAGAAAGGAAAATATGGGACTTCACAATAGTTTATTTTTTTTATTTTGAAATTTTATTTTTTTAATTTATTTTCTTTTTACATATATTTTATTCTTTTTTTTATAATAATTTTTTATTATATTATGTTATTCACCATACATACATCCCTGGTTTCTGATGTAAAGTTCCATGATTCATTAGTTGCATGTAACACCCAGTGCACCATGCAATACGTGCCCTCCTTACTACCCATCACCAGCCTGTCCCATTCCCCCAACCTCCTCCCCTCTGAAGCCCTCAGTTTGTTTCTCAGAGTCCATAGTCTCTCATACTTCATTCCCCCTTCTGATTACTCCCCCTTCTTTATCCCTTTCTTCTCCTACTGATCTTCCTAGTTCTTATGTTCCACAGATGAGAGAAACCATATGATAATTGTCTTTTCTCTGCTTGACTTATTTCACTTAGCATGATCTCTTCCAGTGCCATCCATGTTGCAGCAAATGTTGAGAAATCATTCTTTTTGATAGCTGAGTAATATTCCATTGTATATATGGACCACCTCTTCTTAATCCAGTCATCTGTTGAAGGGTCTTGGTTCCTTCCACAATTTAGCTATTGTGGACAATGCTGCTATGAACATTGGGGTGCATATGGCCCTTCTCTTCACAGTTTAAAAAGATAAGTGACAAGCACCAAACAATTAAAAAGTTTGTAAGTCATTGGTAAGTCTGAGAATAAATACAAAATGAGTAATAACAAACCTTAATCTAAATCTAATTAAGACCAAGTTGTTTGAAAATAGGGAGAGAGGTGGCCAGGGAGAAATAAGAATTGTCTTAAATGGGGAAACCCAAAGGTAATATTTTGGTCTTGACTCTCATATGTAGAAGGAATAAGATCAATGAATGCTTTTGAACAGCACGAGTAAATTCACCTTCCAAACCCGGAAGAAGATAAGACAGGAGAAAACATCATTCCTGTAAGCACAGGGAAGAAAACAAAGAAGCAGCCACAGTGTTTTCAACAAGCATAAACCAGAATGGCATTAGGAAAAACAACAGTTGCAACGGTGAATGCCACGGTTTTACACTGTTCTGTTACGACAGCATGGCTCTGTGTTTGTACCAAATTCAAAATACAAGAGAAATACCAAAACAAAATGACACCCAAAGTTTCCAAATGAAACAATAGTTGAAAGTGCAGCAGCAAAAGGTGTCACACAAATTCAAATGGCTATTGGAAGCAGCAGCAAGATTAGTATCCTATAATAAAGCAGAATTAATTGGAGAAAGAAAAGCATTAATGTCGACAAAGGGTACAATTTGCAATAACAATGCAGAGGTGACGAGCTCGTTACATGCTGAACATGTTCATGTCAAAGAATATATCACAAAACCAGAGGTGCCTGGAGTATTTGTTTCTTGGGGTCACATTTAAGATGGGAAAAATCAAGCCAAAGCACATCCAGAGACTCCAAGTTACCCCAGATATTTAGACACAGGGGTGAAGATTCAGGATGGCTGTCCTCAAATACTTGAAGGGCATGTACATGCAGAAAACAGATCAGACTTTATGTCATTGCCTGGGAAGCCAATGGAAGACAGACCACCAGAAGCGATGGGAATATAGTGCTTACTTATCCTATGAAACAACTTCCTAAGAGTCAGGGTCCTGGGGAGACTGGGTGGTTCAGTCAGTTAAGTGGCCGCCTTCAGCTCAGGTCATGATCTCGGGGTCCTGGGATCAAGCCCCATGTCTGGCTTCCTGCTCAGTGGAGAGCCGGCTTCTGCCTCTCCCTCTGCCGCTCCCCACCACTGTGCTCTCTCTCTCTCTCTCAAATAAATACATAAAATCTTAAGAACAAACAAACAAAAACAGAGTCAGGGTCTCCTCCAAGGGGGAATGCCCTGCCCAGGAGACAGTGAGCACACCACAGCAGGACCCTCATGAGGCAATAGAAACACCTGATAGAGGTTGAGGGACTGCCACGTGTGTTAACTGATGCAGTTCTCGCAGTAAATCTCCAAAGGTAAGGTCCATGCCACTTTTGTCCCCGTTTTATGGATGAGGGAACCAAGGTGCAGTGAAGCAGAGGTGATTTGTCTAGGGTCAGATGATGACAAAGTGACAGACTGGGATTTAAACACAGGCTCCAAACTGTGAGTTCTTCTCCATTGCCCTTATCTCTCTCCTGTCTCCCTTTTCTCTGTCTCTGTCCTTTCCTCTCCCCTCCCTGCCCTCCCTCTCTCACAGATGTGATCCAGGAATTACACTTGGTGGTTTTTAAAAGTCTTCACAACACAGAAATTCTAGAACTTCTTTCTCTCCCTTCCTTCCTTCCTTCCCTCCCTCCCCCTCTCACTCTTTCTCTCTCTCTCTCTTTCTTTTTTTCATTAAAAATATCTGGAGAAAAGCAGCATAGGTCTGGTAAGGTGGCTCCCTGATGTCATCAGGAACTCAGACCCTTCTATCTTTTGTTCTTCCATCTTTACCAAGTGGCTTCTATTCTCAGCATCTTGAGGTGGCTGCTGTGGCTCCAGCCATTCCATTTGCAAGAAGCAGGAAGGAGGAAGGACTAGAGCAAAATAACTTTTCCCATTGTCTCACCCAGGGACTGCTGCTTATAAATCTTTTGACCACCTCTTAAGTCACTAGTTAGGAAATGTAGTTTTTCAACTGGGTGTATTTACCAGGAATCTGTTACTAAGAAAGAAAGGGAGGGGTGCCTGGGTGTCTCAGTCAGTTAAGTGTCTGCCTTTGGCTCAGGTCATGATCTTGCGGTCCTGGGATAAAGCCCCATGGGGTCTCCCTGATCAGCGGGGTCTGTTCCCCCCTTGCCCCTCCCCCTATTCATGTTCTCTCTCTTGCTCACTGTCTTAAATAAGTAAATAAATAAAATATTTAAAAAGAGAGAGAGATACAGAATATTGAGGAGGCTACCAGCAGTCAGGGATAATAACAATAACTTATTAACTTGCTAAGGGGAATGGGGTGGCCGAGGGGCTCCCATCAGTTAGGGATGCTGAGCTGTTCAATACCGAATCATCTGTTGGAATGGTCAAAAAGTCATCCACTACTTGCCAATCACTAGCAGCAGTTTAGTTAATGGCAGAACACTCTCTAGTTTGGATAGTGAAATACACCCATGCTCTCCTATTAAACTTTATTCTCTCCCTTACTTTGATGACATAATATGATTTTTCTTCCATAAACCTTTTTTTCATCTATTGAGTTCTGCTCAGTTCTGTGTGGACAAATTAATTTGCCTTGGGATTTAAAATCCTAGCTTCAGTTTTGCCTAGTGTGTGAAAATGCCATTGTGTGAATATGAAAAATACACAATCCCATTAATTTTCCTTTAATTTCTCCAATTCTTTAATTTAAAAGTGTGCAAAAACAATCCCACACATTAAAGTGCACACAAGAAATATATGGGTTATCCGAATGCAATTACATTTCAGGGTCACAATAGGTAAGCTGATTTTCATTTTGGACCTTATTCTTTGTCCCTCCCCCTTCCTTGTTTGTTTGTTTTTTAATCTAAACACTTACTATTTGGAATAATAACTCATTAAAAGTTTTATAAATTGAATAGCTCCCAATTTGTTCTTTGGCCCTGCCATTTTCTGCCAAGGACTTTTCCTGATTAATTAGAGTATGACCTACTAAGTGGGTGTACTGTTACCTAAATTTCATTTTCTTTTATACGACAATGCTCAGTGGAGTTCTGGTAAGGTTTTGAACCTCCAAAGCACAGCATTCAATATCATGCATTTAAAATCCTTTACCACCTGTAGGGGTGGTGGGAGCGATGAGGGGACTGAGACGGTGGTAGCCGCTGTGTGAAGATGGAGTTTCCTGGAGGAAATGACAATTACCTGACAATCACAGGGTCCTCTCACCCCTTCCTGTCAGGTGTCAAGACATTCCATACACCAAGCTTGGGAGATGAGAAATTTGAAATCCCACCTATCTCCTTGAATTCTGATCCCTTACTGGCTGTCTCAGATGTGACTGGCCTCTTTGATGACCTGGAAGACCCCTCCTCCTCTCAGAATGACAGCTTTTCAGACCAATATGGGGCCCAGACATTGGACGTGTCTGTGGGCATGACTCATGGCTTGATGGAGCAGGGTAGGGGGGGCTCCTGAGTGGGGGCTTGACCATGGACATGGACCATTCTATAGGAGCTCAGTATGGTGCCAGCCAAACTGTTACAATTGATGTACCAATGACAGATGACATCTCACTTGATGGGGCATAGTCAGTTGACCACCACTGATGAGTCAGAACAAAGTTCTCGACTTGGTTTGAGCTTAGGGGGTGGCACCATACTTCCACCTGCCAGTCACTCAAGCATTGTCTTTCAACCACCCCTTCACCTATTAGTTCACTTCACAAGGATGGTGTTGAGGATTTCCGGAGGCAACTTCCCAGCCAGAAGACAGTTGTGTGGAAGCAGGAAAAAAGCAGAAGGCCCCAAAGAAGAGAAAAAAAAAATCCTAATGAAGCTAAGAAGCCAGTTTCATCATCTGCTTTATTCTTTCGTGATACACGGGCTGTCATCAAGGGACAGAATCCCAATGCGTCTTTTGAGGGGGTTTCAAAAATTGGGGCCTCCATGTAGGATAGTCTTGGAAAGGAGCAAAAACAGGTGTATAAGAGGAAAACCGAAGCTGCCAAGAAAGCATCTGAAGGCTCTGGCAGAATATAAAGACACTCAAGAGTGTCAGGCCACTGTGGAAACAATAGAATTGGACCCAGTGCCACCGTCACAGACTCCTTCTCCACCTCCTATGGCTACTGTTGACCCAGCGTCTCCAGCGCCAGCCTCAGCAGAGCCCCCTGCCCTGCCCCCTTCCATTGTTGTTAACTCCACTCTTTCCTTCTATGTGGCAAACCAGGCATCTTTTGGGGCTGGAGCTCAGCCCAGTGTCACCAAGTTGATTATTACCAGACAGATGTTGCCCTCTTCTGTGACTATGTCTCGAGGGATGGTTACCATTATCCCAGCCACAGTGGTGAACTCCCAGGGGATCCAACTAAGCCAAACCAGTACAGCCACTATCCAGCCCAGTCAACAAACCCAAATTGTCACTTGCTCAGTGTTGGAGAGGCAGCATCCTCCACCCCAATGACAACCCCACCATTGCAACAGCTGCCTCAGCCCCCCACTCAGCAGCAAGTGACCATTCAGCAGCAGCCTCCCTACTTCAGGTCATGCCACAGCCTCCACCTCAGAAAGTTCGAATCAATTTATGGCAACAGCCACCTGCTCTACAGATCAAGATTGCACCTCCACCCACTCTGAAAATGCAGACCACCTTAGTCCCACCAGCTGTGGAACGTAGTCCTGACTGGCCTGTGAACAACAGCCCTGAGGCCCATACAATGGAGGAAATCTGGCCTGAGACAATCTGTGAAATGATCACAGATATAGTTCCGACATTGAGTCTCCTTCTCAAATGGATATTGAATTAGTGAGTGGGTCTCCTGTGATGCTCTCACCCCAGCCTCGATGTATGAGGTCTGGTTGTGAGAGGACTCCCGTTGTGAGGAAGGACTGGGACAATGAATACTGCAGCAATGAATGTGTGGTGAAGCACTGCAAGAATGTCTTTGTGGCCTGGGTGGCTTCTAGAAATTCAAACACTGGTGTTTGTGAAGGCGTCCTTCTTGTTCTCCAAGCCAGGGAAGAACTTATCTGCTGGGAACATGTCTCAGAGCCTCTTTTTTAAATGCAAGCTGGGCTTCTAGTAGTGCCTGATCTCAACCCATAATGGTCCTTCATGCTTCTCCCCTTTTCTGTCTCTTCAGCAGGGGCCATACTGTGGAGCAAGGCTGTTGAGTTTGTTCTAATCTGGAGTTGTTTTTTTACTTTCAAGGACAAGCAGAGATACCAGTGATAATAGCAGAGGAAAGGGAGAGGGGATATGAACAAGCCAAACATAGGGGTGGTGCTGGTAGGGGGTTGTTTGAGGAAATTCAGGATGATTGTCATAGGACATGCCTAAACAATTATTAAAATGATGGAGAATACTCAAAAAATAAATCATTTACCAGAGCCTTACATGGACTGCTTTGTAATACCTATGAATATAAAAATTCCAAAATTTAGTATTATTTTGCTAAACAAATAATATTGCTAATTAGAAAATTTTACCTCCACAATTGTAGTTGCAGTAAATGACCACTAATTCCTGAGTTGTTTCTTTTTACTAAATGTCATTTTACTGCAGGGTCTTTGTAGAGAAAGGACATCTAGGTTTTAAAAATCCAGTTTGAAAATGAATTGAATGCATCACAGTAATGTACAGGGCTTACCATTTATATTGAAGAAGGACATAACCAAAAAGTTTCCTAGATGTAATCTGAGACTTAGTGAAGCCCCATTTCTTCAAGCACCAGCCAGCATTCACATCTACCCCATATCAAAGGCATTTTCTGCACTTGTCAAGGGAGCAAGAACCTCCTCTGCACCCGCAATAGTCTCTACTGCAGGTGAGCTTTTGCCCATCATCACTGTAAACCGATCCCTGCCTCACAGCCTGCGGGCCTCACACCACAAGTACACAAGGAGCTGGCGCAGGTCTTCTAACAGAGACCTTGTATTGCCTTTAAGTCTTGCTCCTGGCGCCGGCCTCATTATCTTCCACTTAATCTCTCCTGGTCACCAAATAAAAATCAGAGGGGTGAGGTGCTGGCCCATGGGGCAAACTCATGTCACTGTGCTATTTTACTTGGCATTTGTTAGATTCTAATTTGAACCAAAATAATGAAAAAATTGAGGTGACATTTAAAAAAAAAGTATCTGGCATTTCCTGAGAAATCAGATCTGGCCACACTGAACCCATACTCTATCCTGGCACCTACTGTATAGAGTTGAGTGTGGCCAAATTCTGGCCAGGGCTTGGGCCTTCAAGTTTGCCACAGTACCCTTGACACTGAAGACAAGTGTCAGCCTTTATTCTGTTTTTACTGTTGCTTTCCCTTACTAGAGGAAAGTGCTTCCATGCATGTCTGTGTCAAAAGAGGGAGAACAGAAGTTATACTGGGAGGTTGAGACAGAGACAGAGAGGAGTGTATACTGTGTTGAGACAGAGACAGAGAGGAGAGGGAGGGAGGGAAGAGGGAGAGGGAGAATATTTCTTTGACAAAGTGCAGAATAGTTCTATAATTTTCATAAGTATGTAGTAGTCCCCCTCCCTCATTTTCCTTTCTGCCTTGCCTCTCTATGCACTTGGATTTCAACCTCTGGTATAATTGCTTCTGTACAGATTGTTTTTACCAAAAATGGCTATGTCAAATCCCATTCTGTGTGCTCTTTCATGGCCTTGCTGCTCCTGCATGAAGAGATAGATTATAGGTTCCCTCCCCCTGATTCTGGCCAAGCTTTTATGACAACCTCCACAAATAGAACATGGTAGAAGAGACACTCCTCAATTTCCAAGACTAGGTTAGAAAAGAATATGGAGCTCTCTGTACTGGTTGGTTCTCTCAGGACACTTGTCCTTGGAAGCTAGATGCCATGTTGTGAGGAAGCCCAAGACACATGGAGAGGCCACATGCAATGTTCTGGACAACACCCCAGCCAGGATCCCAGTCCATGGCCAGCATCAATTGCTGGACATAAAATGACAACTTGCTGTCATTTTTTAATACTTGGCATGTTTTCTGGGGGTGGGGGGAGGAGTGAGATGGTTTATCTCCAGATGAATCCAGCCCCCAGCCCTCAGGTCGCCTGCAGCTTTGGAGTCTTCCCAGCTGAGGCCTCCAACACATCCCACCTTGCCCTTGTCTGAATTACTGACCTATAGAATGTGTGAGCCTAGTAAATGGTAGTTTTGCACCAGTGAATTTTGGAATAATTCATTATGTGGCATTAGATAACCAGAGCAACTCCTAAGAATTGTCTCTCAGTGGCCATTCCACCTGGTTTTTGTTTTTTGTTTTTCAATTAAAACCTGACTGTATCTGAGGACAGAACAAGGCATACTTATACCGGACATTGCTATGTTTATTTAATTAAATTAATGTATGTATTTATTGCTGTGTTAGTGCTTCCCTTACTACCACGGAAATAAGCATGTCTCTGTAACATACCTCAGGTCCCATGCCCTACAGGGGCTGATATTAGTCAACACGTGACAAACAGAGAGATTCCAAACAGCAGGAAGCAGCGATACACTGATAAAGTTCCTTGCAACCATTTCACTCTCAATGATGAAGAAGATTGCTGTAAGGCCCTGAGTTGGATAAGGGACAACTCCATCATCGCAGAAGGTAAGGATGTTGGTAACTGTGCATCTTTGCAGAATCACTTTTTATTTTTATAATGAGTCTCATTCTTCATCTAGTTCCAGTATATAATTAGTGCCTAATTAATTCCAACCAAATCATTCATCTGTCATGCTTTGTTTTCCAGATTAATTTACAACTTGTTGTCATTTTTGGATACCCAGCATGTTTGCTGGGGAAAAGAAAAAGGCTTGAGATAGTTTAATTATCTATAATTATTTTATTACACAAAATGAATATCCGAAGAGCAAAGCATGGCTAAAATCATTAACTAATTAAAGAATAATTTAATAAGCAAACATGTTTAGCAATTATATGGAAAATATGTCTCCTTTTGTGAAGCCGAAAAGACCTAGGAAGAAAAAGAAAGGTCTGCATTGGAAGGGCTCTTTTCTTCCCTTCCCAATCCATTGTTCTCTTTCTTGACGGTGTATCCACAGTCCTTCCCACAAACACACATATTCGACTTGCATGCCACTTTTTGAATCAAAATGAGACAGTAAACCATTTGAACAAATGCCTCTGCCACTCAAAAGTGTTTTCTCAAGCATCTTCCTCTCTGTTGCTTGGATTAAATTGAAATTGTTTGACTAGCAAAATAACCAGAACAGGGCCCAGCTATCTCTTTGTCCTTAATTGAAACCTGGGAGTGAGGTTTTGAAGATGAGAAAGTGCAGTCCCTTTGTTTTAGCCTACAGCTCGGGGAGGGTCAGTGACTCGTGACTTGGTTAGCTTATACAACTCCCCATGGCAGGCTGGGGTTCCATGCAGTCTGGGGATGTGAAAAAACACTAAATGCCTATCATCTAGGGATCAATATGTAAAATTAAATCTATTAATCTATTTAGTGTACTTATTTAAATACAATTTAATGATGTTAATATAGTTAATATATTAAAATTAAATACAGTTTCTTCTAATTTTTGGTGGAAGTCTTAGGGATTAATTGACTTTTTGTTAAGTTGCTACATTTACTCCATTAAAAATGGATAACAAGTGACACTCAATACATTGCTGGATTCAATTTGCTTGTATTTTATAGGCTATTTGATCTAAATTCATAAGTGAGATTGGCTTGCAATTTTCTCTTATAAGCTTTACATGTCTAGTTTGGGGAATTAAGGGTATGCTAGTCTCACCAAGGGTTTTTTGGAAGCTTTCTGTATTTTTTTAGGATCTGAAATATGTTGTGTAACCCAAAAGTTGGACAGAAATAACCCATAAAACCAAGTGGGAACCTTTGGGTAGAGGTGGAATATATAAATATGTACCAGACTCAGATTTAAAACTTGCCAAAGTGTTTTCATGTTTCTCTCAGAATTTGGTATTATTTTCAGTTTTGCATCTGTCTGTGTTTAAACCTGTTTCAACATTTTAGTCATTTTTTTAATCACTGCCCTACAACCTACATAGAATTGAGGAATTCTTAAATTGGGGATCAGCAAACTTTTACAGTAAAGGTTCAGATAGCAATTATATTGGACTTTGGAGGCCATATGGTCTGTGTCCCATCCACTCAGTTCTGCCTTTGCAGCAAAAAAGACAATACATAAATAAATGGGCAAGGCTGTGTTCCAATAAAACTTTATTTACAAAAATTGTTGATGAGCCATAGTTTGCAGAACCTCCCTGCTTTTATGCATAGGATTTGTCACAAATCATTACCATTTCATCAAGTCTAGGCCTCAAATTGTAACTTAAACTCCCTGAAAGCATGAAAGGCCATGGTTCAGTACAAAACACACAGGACTGTGTTTTAGGGCTATCCCCAATCCTGTCATAATGCAGTGTTGTAACTTCGAACAGTTGCCTATTTTTGATGTGAGGGATAAGGAGTATTTTGGCCAAAAAAAAAAGGGGGCCTTTGAAAGTGACAGTGCAGATTCTTGAGGCTGAATGTTTATGGCAGAGAAGTTAGAAATCCCAGAATAACAAGCACTATGCCCTCCTTCAGATGCTTTTTTTTTTTTTCATGCTCTTGGTTGTCAGATGGGGGAGAAGCATCTGTGCTATTCTGATGACTAGTTGTCAGAGACGGTGTTACTCTGTTGCCCACTTAAAGGAAAATAAATGCTTTTACAAGATTTGAGAATGTCTTCCATCAGCCACTGCATAAAACCCCTCCGAGTACCTGCTTTTGTCCATTGAACAAGCAAGATAAGAAGTATGTAGAAATGAGTTTCTTGTCTTAAATGTAGGCTATTTCCCCCAGCTCTAGTGCTAATGACATTGCCAGGGCATCTCTCAAGTAGGTGCTCTAACTCTTCGCTGCTGGGTCCAGGCTCTGGGAGACGTCTGAGAAACTCAGCCCTGCCCCTTTAATTCAGCTCTGTGTGGTGCTCCTTTTCAAATGACTTTCCATGTAAGAAAAGTTACAAAGAAAACTGTTAACCTCTAGGCTGAAGGAAGCTTTTTCTCTTTGTAGCTTTTCCACAATTAGAGTCCTATTCAGACTTGAATTTAATTAGTCACATTCCAGATAATATCTTCCTCACATGGGTTGCTGTGAGGATTAAATGAAATAAATAAGATAGTTCATGCCCAACTCAGGACAGTGTGTCATACAGAGTATGAGTTCAGTGATACAGGCTGCTGTTGGCAGTACTGTTACTACTGCCACATGTGGTGGGGTTGTTGCTCTGCCCTGAAGGTTCCCCAGGGCATAATCTCAGCCCCTGGTGATAGCATGGTCAAGGACAGTCTACACAAAAAATGGGGATCCTTGTACACCAGGGGCCAGTCCATCTGTAGAGAGGCATGGTGTCCTTCATGAAAGCCCTGGAAACTGAAATTTGGAGAAAGAGGATTGGCCCTAAAGAAGGGCAGGATAAGTAAACAGAGAGACAGGTTGGGGAAGTGTGAACAGTGTTGGTCACACCCTTGGATGGCAGCTGGTGAAGGACCTTAGGGCCCAGCCATGTCCAGTTTTAATTGGTTACTTTTTAATTTTTTTAAAAAGATTTTATTTATTTATTTGTCAGAGAGAGGGAGAGAGAGCACAAGCAGGGGGAGCTGCAGGCAGACGGAGAAGCAGGATCCCTGTTGAGCAGGATCCCCATGCAGGACTCAATCCCAGGACCTTGGCATCATAACCTAAGCCGAAGTCAGACACTTAACTGACTGAGCCACCCAGGTGCCCCTTAACTGGTTACTTTTTAGGGGTTGGGGAACTAGTGAAGGGGGTAACCAGTGCACAAAACAGCACTTTAGGAAGGTGAACCTCCTGTCCATGGCACCCATCTAGTAGCGAGTAAGCGATCCAAAAGGAACAGGTTGGAGAAGACCGTATGGCCCGTTGAAGGTGGGGCAGCTGTGCACACAGGTGAGGGCTGCTGCAGCCCCTTCTAGCTTCTACTCAAGTCAGTTATGGGATGATGGTATTTGAAGCTAGAAACTGGAAGGCTGGCACTTCATGAAAGGCGAGCAGGGCTGCGTTCCTGTACCCATTGCCATCGCTCCACCTGCCAACCCTGGCTTCCTCTTCATGTCACTGTAACAACACCAGGAAGAATGTGGACGTCTTGCATGATTGTTAGCTTTTGCTCCCTCAGTGCTGATTTCCCCTTTTCTGAATAGTTCAGGGTGGGACTGGCGGGAGGTTGCTGAGGACAGGGCCCTTCCTACAAAAGTCTGAGAAAAAAAATCTCCTGTGTTTCAGTGGCTGTGATTGGGTCACAGGTCCATCCAGGAGTCAAACGTTGAGTCCCGAGGACACACCAGACCTGACTTGGCTGAAGTACTGGGAACTGAGGGCAGGGGCTTGTTTGTTGAGGGTGGTAAAGGGATTGTTCTAGAAGGATGGATGGATGCTGGGTAGCAGAAGCAATGGATGGTGAGTCGGAGGAGGTCAGCTCTGGAATTTCTGCCCATTGAAACTACAGATATGGCCCCAAAGCATCACCACAGTCCACCTGCCCCCCTCCCCCTACTCCCATTCACTATTTTATCCTGCCTCCCTCTGCTTCCAAAGGAGAAATGGTGGTTCTGTGATGGAATTAGCCCAGTCAGAAAGAAATTGTTCTCTGGGCTCTAGAGTTGGATGGCTTTATAGATGTAAATTATCCTACACTATTAGAACTGCTCCAGTGTCCTGGAGAATAGCCGACATCACCAGCTCAAATGCTGCTTTCAACTGCAAACAAAACCGGGAGGTTTGGGGGGGGGCGGTTCAGATGGAACCCAGCAACCTAATACATTACAACAGTTTATGGCATTAATTGAAACTAATTGAAATTCATCTGCTATTACCTCTGTACTTTCCATGAAAATGAAAAGTAAGATGAAAGTAAAGTAAAAAAAAATAAATAAATAAGTAAAATGGCCTTAATGGCCCGAAATGGATCAATTATTTTCATCTTTAGCTAAATGCAGTTTACTGCCTTATTAAAAGCATGTTTGTTAGGAAAAGTATAACATTAAAATTCCAGTGCATGAATCACCGAGCAAAGCCTTTGTTATGTTATATCTAATACAGTCTTCCCTTCTTATTTGGCAGAACAAAATGAGACAGGTTAGGCTTGGGTCATGGAAATCTTATGCTATGACCTATAAAAAATAAAAAGAACATTCTCTGGTCTATTCATGGACATGATATGTTTTTTAAGTAGATGTTTATTTCATAATTTACTAATACTCTATGATATCTGTTTTAAATTCTTTCATTATCTAGTTATTTGCTAAAGCTAATTATACAGATTAAATGCCAATTAGAGTTATTTTTTTTTTAGGAATGTGTTGCAAATAAAATGTAGTGGTATGAGCACGCTGAAACCAAACTCAGAAGGTCTGAGTTCTGCTGAACCATCTACTTGCTGTGTGACCTGCAGTTAGGTCCTTAACCTCTATGTCCTCAGTTTTCTGAAGAACATAGTAAAACATATTTCTTGGGCCTATTCTGAGGATGAATGAGGTCATACATAATCACTCTATGTCTCTTTTGAAGTGGAAAAAGGAAATATAGTTCTTCATTAAAATACAATGGAATATGTAAATACACAGACATAATTAAAAATACATAAATTGTGAAATGTAGCATATAGTTTTTGTTTTCTCTGGCCTTACACATATAGTAACTAGGAAAAAATTCATATCAATATCTCTGTGGATAATGAAATACATCCTTTCTAGGTGGTTAAAACTAAAGCACTCGGTTCAAAAGAATAAAATACTTTTTTTATAATAACATTTTTTATTATATTGTGTTAGTCACCATACAGTACATCCCTGGTTTCTGATGTAAGGTTCGATGATTCATTAGTTGCATATAACACCCAGTGCACCATGCANCCATTGGAAAAGTGTCTGTTCATATCTTCTGCCCATTTTATGATTTCTTATTTGTTTCTCACGTATTGAGTTTGAGAAGTTCTTTGTAGATCTTGGATACCAGTCTTTTATCTGTAGTGCCATTTGCAAATATATTCNTTTGCAAATATATTCTCCCATTCCGTGGGCTGTCTCTTAGTTTTTTTGACTGTTTCCTTGGCTGTGCAGAAGCTCTTTATCCTGATAAAGTCCCATAAGTTCATTTTATCTTTTATTTCTCTTGCCTTTGGAGATGTGTCGTGAAAAAGGTTGCTCTGGCCGATGTCATAGAAGTTGTTGCCTATGTTCTCCTCTAGAATTTTGATGGATTCCTGTCTCACATTGAGGTCTTTCATCCATTTGGAGTTTATTTTTGTGTATGGTGTGAGAGAGTGGTCAAGTTTCATTCTTTTGCATGTAGCTGTCCAATTTTCCCAGCACCATTTATTGAAGAGACTGTCTTTTTTCCACCGGATGTTTTTTCCTGCTTTATCAAAGATTAGTTGCCCAAAGAGCCGAGGGTCCACTTCTGGGTTCTCTATTCTGTTCCATTAGTCTATATATCTGTTTTTGTGTCAGTACCATGCTGTCTTTGTGATCACAGCTTTGTAGTATAGCTTGAAAACTGACAACGTGATGCCCCCAGCTTTGTTTTTCCTTTTCAGCAATTCCTTGGCGATTCAGGGCCTTTTCTGGTTCCACACAAATTTAAGGACTATTTGTTCCNGTCTTTTTTCCACCGGATGTTTTTTCCTGCTTTATCAAAGATTAGTTGCCCAAAGAGCCGAGGGTCCACTTCTGGGTTCTCTATTCTGTTCCATTAGTCTATATATCTGTTTTTGTGTCAGTACCATGCTGTCTTTGTGATCACAGCTTTGTAGTATAGCTTGAAAACTGACAACGTGATGCCCCCAGCTTTGTTTTTCCTTTTCAGCAATTCCTTGGCGATTCAGGGCCTTTTCTGGTTCCACACAAATTTAAGGACTATTTGTTCCAGTTCTTTGAAAAATGTCACTGGTATTTTGACCGGGATGGCATTGAAAGTATTGATTGCTTGTGGTAGCATAGACATTTTAACTATGTTAATTCTTCCGATCCATGAGCATGGAATATTTTTCCATCTTTTTGTGTCTTCTTCAATGTCTTTGAAGAGTGATTTGTAGTTTCTAGAATATAGATCCTTTACGTCTCTGGTTCAGTTAATTCCGAGATAATGTATGATTTTTGGTGCTATTGTAAATGGAATGGATTCCCTAATTTCTCTTTCTTCAGTCTCATTGTTCGTGTATAGAAATGCAACTGATTTCTGAGCATTGATTTTGTATCTCGCCACATTACTGAATTGCTCTATAAGTTCTAGTAGTTTGGGGGTGGAGTCTTTTGGGTTTTCCATATGGAGTATCATGTCATCTGCGAAGAGAGACAGTTTGACTTCTTCTTTGCTGATTTGAATACCTTTTATCCCAAAGAATAAAATACTTTCTTAGCATCTACTAAAAAAATTGTTAAAAAGGTTGTTCTATTACTCTTAGGGCAAATTGTGTTTAAAAAAAATTAAAACCACATTTTTTTTAAAGATTTTATTTATTTGACAGAGAGAGACAGGCAACGAGAGGGAACACAAGCAGGGGGAGTGGGAGAGGAAGAAGCAGGCTCCCAGTGGAGGAGCCTGATGCGGGGCTCGATCCCAGAACACCAGGATCACGCCCTCAGCCAAGGGCAGTCGCTTAACGACTGAGCCACCCAAGCACCCCCACATTTTATTTTTTGAACTTAACAGGGAGATCACCTTAAGGATTGCATTTCTATAAAGCCATGTTACTTTTAAACATTGGTAAATTTGGGGGGCACCTGGGTGGCTCAGTTGGTTAAGTGTCCAACTCTTGATTTGGGCTCAGGTCATGACCTCAGTGTTGTGAGGTTGAGCCCCACATTGAGCCCTACATTCGGCTTGGAGCTCAGCAGGGAGTCTGCTTGAGATTCTCTCTCTCCCTCTGACCCCCCACCCCATGCTCTCTCTAGCTCTGTCTCAAATAAACAATTAAATCTTTTAAATATATAAATATTAGTAAATTTCCTAGCTTCTGAAACTATTATTTATCTAGTCCAGGAACAGGATGATGAAACTGGTCTCATTTCCCCTCTGATTAAGATAAATTGAAGAATCTCCAGAATATGGGGGCACTGTGATAGTTGAAACGTTAAAAGGTCATTGCCTTCCTTTGGTGATCACAATCAAAGTTGCTAGTGTATTCATTTATATCTTCAAAGAGCAGGTATCAAAAAGCAAGGTCACTTTTCCATTTCTGCCAACATTTTAAATGACAAGTCTTAGTGCTTTTTTCATCTAAGGTGGAGAATTGATGGCTTGCAGAGAGTGATTTGAGACCTCACTTTCCCTCTTTCTCCCCAGCTGGGCTGTCCACACCAAAACCCCTCTCTCATCTTGGCAGTGCCCTTGTACATTTCACCAGGAAGGTGGCTGCAGGTTAGCCTCGAGGGAATGAGGGAGTGCTCCTCTTGCCAACCTTCATTTCTGGGGATTTCACAGGGTCCTCTTTGTGACGGTGCCCTCCTTGTGCTCTCTTTCCCATTCCAGATCTGTAATCTTAGTAATACATAATTTATTCCCTAAAAGGAGCAACAAAGGTCGACCTTCCATGAAAACTGCTATGGCTATATTCTATTATCCTTTATTGAAAATTCATCCATACTGTTCTAATCATGTTACCATTTGGCCATTTCAAAGCAGGGAAGCCCACCATGGTACCCTCTGTCACCTATCAGATCAANCCATGGTACCTCTGTCACCTATTAGATCAAAATGGGTTGTGTCTTATCCTTAGATTAACTGAGCTGCAGAGGAGACAATGACCAGATTTTTTAGCATAAAACTGATACACAGGGGAAATCCCCAGCTTTCCCACTCTATTTGCATCATATATGTGTAGAAAAGTCAGAAGAATGTATATGATATTCCAATTATGTGAAGGAGGCCCCTGCAATGTGTTACTTCCTTATAACTATTTGCAAAGACTTCATGAGTTATAAAGTACCTAAGTGGTGGAAATGCCTCGATTAAAGCAAATTTCTGGCTAACTGAAGCTATCTGACTTTAAAAGCATGCCATACATGAATATATATCATGGATCCCACATAGCCTGGGGCTGCTATACCTCCTCTTTTCAGTCATCAGGGTGTTTGGCACCAGCGGAACCCCATTCACCCCATCTCATATGTTCTGACTGGGAAAAAGCTGTCAGACCCAACGTCTCCTGTAGACAAAGCCCTTTTCTCTGCTACTAGTTCATCCATCCTCTCCCCTCACCAACAACCACTTTGTTTCACCTACTTTTAAACTCTTTCTTCTCACGTACTCAATGATTGAAGGAAATCTGTATCTGCAAGGCTCTCTTTGTTCTTCTGTCTCTCTGCCCCCTCTTTTTTCTCTCTCCACTTCCTTTTTCTCCATTTTCACTCTTTGATTCAGCTAAAAATTGACTCAACTGTCACAACATGTTATACAAGGGTTAACTTTCTCATAAAACATTTTCATTTCCTTGGATTTAAGCACCTACCAATATGGCAGAAGTATTATTTTATACTGTTGTGTTGTAGACACACACAATTTTGGTTACATTTAGGATTATGTAGGATTTTGGGAGTCTTACTGGAAACCTAATAACCAGATCTAACACTGTGAGGAGGAACATGTTTCTGTCTTACATCTCAGGTGTACAACTTATCTTGCGTTTGAATGAAGTACTGCCAACTTTATAGTGAGTACCAAGTAAAAATATGTAGTAGGAAAATCTGGCCACGGAGACGTTGTTCTGCAAAAAATATTTTAGAGGGCACAGAGGTAAGTCCCAATTAACTTATGATCAACAGTATGATAAACCTCAGTCATCCATGTGTCTAGTCAGGAAAGGTTTTGTCACACCCCCAGTAAGTGACATACTATTCAAGGCTCCAGGCGTAACATGGCAGGCAGGGCAAACTTGAGGTCACCTCACAGATTATCTTAGGCATGTAGACCAAGGTGAGTGCAGGGAAGGAAAGGGAGAGACTCTCATGGGCCTCCTGGGGCTTCACCTGGCTGGAGGCTGGAATGTCTGCTTAGATCGAGGCACAGCCACAGGCTGTGGTCAGGTCTTGACTTTCAGAAGCACTAGTTCTACCCCAGCCATGCTAGAAAATTACTTCAATAAATATAATTAATCATATTTTTATACCTAGGTTGATATTTGTCCTGAAATAAATTAATAATAAAAATCTTTGTCTACTAGGTTTATTCTGGGGGAGCCCCCAAAACATAAGACTTTGCCTATTCTATTAATTATTTCTGTGCTTCTATTTTTGCTGTTAGCTTATCAAAAATTATTTTCTGGGCATTTGAGTGAAGCCAGTGTTATTGGTAACAGCTCTAAATATTATTGTTTGGTTTTTCTGTTTGAGTACAGTCAACACACAATGTTACACTAGTTTCAGGTGTACAACATAGAGATTCGCAACTCTATACCTTATGCTGTTGTTACTGATGGTGAAAGTAATAATGGAAAAAAAAAAAGTAATAATGGATTGTGTAGCAAAGTGCCTGGCTTTATGCCTGGTATATGGGAGCCACAACATAAAGGTGAATGGACTCAAAATTCTTTAGCAAGTAAAAATGAAAAATGTAGAAAGAACTCACAACTGCACAACTGTCATGGAGAGAATAATCCCCCTTGAGAGCGCAAACATTTAAAGATTTTATTGTTTTAAGTAATCTCTATGCCCAATGTGGGGCTTAAACCCACAACCCTGAGAACAAGAGTCCATGCCCTACTGACTGAGCCAGCCAGGCGCCCCCAGTGTGTACATTTAAAAGGCAAGAGATGGAAGTGGCAGAGCTGCCTTCATCACATCCGGTCTGGTTATATTTGTGGAGGGATGTGATTTGACCGGTGACATGTTCTTATTTATCTTGTACAAGATTATATTAAAATGAGATTCTACTATATTCTGTGGGCAACGTGAGAAATATATGTAAACAATCTTATAAAAGGTGTTTGGATGAAAACTTTTAGATGGCATCACATAAGCATCTATTTACCATGGCCAGTATGACCATGATAGTTTGGACAACTGTTCAGCAAATAGCCACACCCTTCCGCCTCCTACTGTGGGCAGAGTGCCCTTCTCACTCCTTTGACCATGTGCTTGGCCTTAACGAAGTGCTTTGCTCAAAGGAATGTTAGTGGACCTACTACTTCAAGGAGGGGCTTGAAAAGTGATTTGTTACTCTTGCCCTCCTGCCCTCCTGCCTGTCTCCATAAATAGAACAGGCTTCAGGTATTTCTTGGTCCAAAGAGAATGAAACATGGTGCTGGCTGATCCCAACCACAATGTGGAGCCGGATGGGCCACCCTCAGCCAGCGCAGATGTGTGAGCCGACCTACAACAGTAAGCCGATTGTTGCTCTACACTGAGTCTTGGGCTGGCTTGTTTTGCAGCATTATTGCAACTATTAGGATAGCCAAAGTCTCAGAGAGGGGGGTGGATTTTGTTTCAAACTGAACTTAAAGATAGGCAAATCTATTCTGAAGTTAGAATATCTTTTTTTTTAAAGATTTTATTTATTCATTTGACAGAAACAGTGAGAGAGGGAAAACAAGCAAGGGGAGTGAGAGAGGGAGAAGCAGGCTTCCTGCTGAGCAGGGAGCCCAATGCAGGGCACGATCCCAGGACTCTGGGATCATGACCTGAGCTGAAGGCAGACACTTAACGGCTGAGCCACCCAGGCACCCCTGAAGTTAGAATATCTATCAATAAATTTAAAATTTTAAATTATTTAAAATATTAAACATCTAATTTAAATGGAGATTTTATAAAATAAGTTACCTTTTCAAGTGAAAGGCAGAGTCCCCTTCAGCTGTCTACAATCTGTGGGCAACCCTGCTGGACAGTCCCCAGCAACATCGCATTGCCCTGGCTTCCATGAGCCTCTCATGAAAAAACCCATCTCATATTATAGTTACTAGAAACTAACATGAAAAAGACTGGAAAAATATTCAACTCTGAATTGTGTGGGGGCCTAAACACTTAAATTTGTTTCCCTGAAAATGAATGTTGTTTTGACATGCATATTTTAAAAGGGCAGAAGACCTCAAGCCTTTGACAGTTTCAGGTTCAAGTTTTGGCTTTCCTGGCAGGCTGATTCTTTGTTGTGCCAGACAGCTAGGATGCATGTTTCACAGCAGGTGGAAGCCTCAGTAATTTAAGCAAAGTGTTGGCTCTTTCAGCCAAGGAAAATGCAGCCCACCAAGGAATGTCACATTAGAGCATCTGAATAGAGAGGGAATCATAGCCACAAAATTAGAGCCTCCTAGTGAAGGCAGGAAGAAAGGACCCCAACCCCTGCCTTCAGTGCCTTCTTGCCATTCCATATTTGAGGAACAGGAAGTATGGGAGAACTTTCTAGATGCTGTTACCCTCAAAGAAGCAATCTGAAAGTTATTCTAGTTTCTTTTTTTCCCTAAGCAAATAAGACAAGCAGGCCATTACACCTTCTTTCAGTTTTAGATGGAAATAGATTTTTGCATCATTTATTCAACCAAATTGAATAAATACACTTACGGCTTATTTTGCCTTGTAAAATTTCTCTTAATACCATTTCATAAACAAAGGAAGAAAGAAGAGATTTTCAATGACTCTATCATTTTGTCGTAAAATTGTTACATGTTGCCTGACAAGTGAGTCTACAGCAGTTCTTTTGTAAAAAGGTAAAAATGCCAATTCAGTGTCAAAAATAGCATATAAATAGCATGTAATACATTTCACTCCTTTGATAGTTTGATCTTAAAACTGATGAATTAGTAGAATAACATGTAATTATTTCTGTAGTATTTTTAAGAATATAAATAAGTAGTTTAGACTATTACCATCTAAATGCTCTTACACAGGGGAAATCTTTCAAGATTATGTTGTGATTTCATTCTTACTGTCTGAAAGAACAACATGCCATCCCTTTCGCCAGTTCTTGACTCCTTAAATCTAAAAATCAGAATTTGAATCTTCATTAAATTATCCATTGAAAAGCAGAATGGTCTAGTCTTTAGTTCTCAAGAAAGGGAAAGATTTCCTTGAAATCAATCCAATTCAACACTTTAATATTAAAATATCTGTACCATCATGTCCATGACTATGTGTGTGTGTGTGTGTGTGTGTTTTTACCAGTGTCCTTTGCATCATTTACGCAGAACTTGCAAATATTGCAAACTTAAGTCATTTTTTTCCTTAATAAGTGTAGCGACTAGGGAACAAAGACAAGATAAAAGGTTTTATTCCAGATGGTTTCATTTAGCATAATTTCAACTTTCAAATTACAGGACCATAGATGAATGTCCTATTTCTGTGTTAAAAGTACTTGACTACTTTGTGGGATGTTTTGTGCCAATTCTTTACTAAATTATCTTGGTCACCGTTGCTAGGTAACACCGCTGGCTTCCCGCAGCTGAAAGGAGGAGAAGGTTATAGGGAACAATTCGGCATTATTAGCATTTGACTAAGAAGGTTGTTGGTTTTTTTGTTGGTTTTTTTTTTTTAACCTTGTATCTTAGCATTTTCTGCCTTTTCTAGGGAATGTCATTGTCTATGGGAATACAATTGACACTTACACCACAGTGGAGACGCTCTTAAACATCGGTGTGAGGGGCTCCTATATCCACCTGGTGCGGCCCCCGCCCACTTCCACCGTCACCTGCATCAACAACTACTCGGTGGAGAGCGCGGTGGAGGACGCGCTCAGCACCGCGGGGGTTACCATTTACCGCGACGCGCTCCTGGCTCAGTGGAATGACGGCCAGTACCCAGACCCCATTCACAGCGCCTGCTTCACCGCGCCCACCAAGCCTTTCAGACTTACATGCGCCGTAAGTAGGTCCCTGTGAGCTTCACTCGCCACCTGCGGAGAGCCGTCACCTGTCCGGGACGTGGGGTCTCAGAGATGGCCTGTGGGGGATTTATAGCCACAGGTTTTGGGTTTTCTTTTCTAACGGTTCAGATGATCCCTTGCTGAGGGAAAAGCCACCCCAAACTTAGTGGCGTAAAACACCAATCATTTGTCATGGTTATCTCTTTGGTCCTGGGGTTTGAGGGGGCCCAGCCGGGTAGTTCTCAGGTGAGGTCTCTCATGCGGCAAAGTCAGACTGTGGGCAGAGCTTGAGTCACATTCATCCCTGTCTAGCTTTTGATGCTAGATCAGCTTCAGCTGAGATTTCGTCCAGAACAATTCATCTTGGCAGGGTGACTTGGTTCTAAGAGCAAGTGGGAAAGAGAGAGAGAGAGAGAGACTGTATCACTCGCCCTATCCAAGGGGAAGAGAATTAGACCCTGCCTCTCCATGGAAGGAGTGTCAAAGGTTAGAAGAGTGCTGACATTGACCAATAGCTCACCATGTCCCAGTCACCATGCTGCATGCTTGCAGTATCTGTCACCTGGTCACAACTGCTCTGTAAAGGAAAGCATCCCCATTTTACAGAAGGGAACACTCTGACCCCAAGTTAGTGTTATGCTGGGCTCCCAACCCAGTTCAGAAGCATCCCAAAGTCTGTTGCTGTTAACTTTCTAAGACTCTGAAAACAGCAATAGGGGTTTCTCCCCCATGGAATAGAGACTTAGAAGATGTCTCTCTCTCTCTCTTTCTCTCTTCTATCTATCTATCTATCTATCTATCTATCTATCATCTATCTATCTTTTGAGAGAAGAATTTTTCTCTTAGGTTGTGTAATAGCTTGATTTACAACCCGTGTTCTCAGATTGGCCAGTTCAGGAGATTAGCAGAAGACGGCAGTGGGGGAGAGAAGGACGGGGCCAATCTAACAGATAAGTAGGAGACCCCTTAGGGAAGCTGATATCAGTGTTGAGTGTGGGGCTGGGTAGTCAAAGGTATATGTTATCGGTTATGGTAAAGAATGCTAGCAACATTCAGTGGGCAAACTGGTTGGGGGAAGTCAGCTGGGGCTCGTACCAATCCCTTACCTATGTCACGGCTTCTGACTCAAGTGCCCCCACAGGTAAATGACCCTTAATCCCCCACCTGCCCCATAGTCTACCTGGACAGAACTCAAAGCAGACCGTCAGCACACAAGAGATTTCTTTGGAACCCCTCATTTTATCCTGATAATCTATGGAAATTTCGCATTCTGCTCCTTCATACATGTGTTCATTCATTCCACAAATACTCATTGAATACCTGCTAGGTCTTAGGCTCTGTCCTAAGTTCAAGAGTCATAGTGATGAAAAAGACAGAAAAATTTCATTTTATTTTAATGTAAAAATGACATTGTATATACATGTATGTCGCAATATCTATTTAAATTAAGAAGAATCCAAATGTTTTCACCCAAATTTTCTCCCCAAAATGACGATCCTGGAAGATGTGCCATGTTTATCCTGGAGAACCGCCAGAGCTAAACACGTACCCTGCTTTGGAAGTGGAGGTATTAAAAAACCTCCCCTAGTAACCAATTGAATACAGGTTCTCTAGCAGCCCCCTCTGGCCTTTATTTCCCTATTTAGATCAAAATTGAAATCATGGCAAAGACATGTTGCAAATACTCTCAACCGCCTTGGATCTAACACACCTTCCTGCTGAAACTTCATCCTAAAGCAAACTGAGCCAGGTAAAGTCTCCTGCTTTCCCCACTGTGCCCTGTACCACAAGGAACGGCCTCTGCAGGTGACATTTCCCAGCCCTGGTTGCTCACTGACCTTCATCTGTGTTTGGCCAACAGTAGGTACTAGCAGGAGATTTCTCCCCTCTACTGTCAGCTTTGAGTAGCATCTCTGTCAGGGCATTAGGAAACTTTTGGTGGGGGGGAATACATTCATTATCTTGACTGTGGACATAGTATTGTGGGTTGCATTATGTCCTCCCCCACCCCCAGAGAAAGATAAGGTCCTAATCCCCAGTACCTGTGAATGTAACCTCATTGGAAATAGGATCCTTATAGATGTTATCAACTGAAGAGGTCATATGGGATTGGAGAGGGCCCTAAATGTAATGACTGGTGCCCATCTATGGAGAGAAAGGTTTGATTCAGCGGAGACACTTGGGGAAAGAGGCTATATAATGAAATGATGGCAGCTGTAAGTCATGGAACAGCAATAAGCTAGGAAGAGATAAGGAAGGAGTCTTCCCTAGAGCTTCAAGAGGGAGCATGGTGATGACAACACCATGACTTCAGACATCTCATGTCCAGAACTGTGAGAGAGTAAATTTCCGTTGTTTTAAGCCACCCAGTGCACGGTACTTTGTTGCAGCAGGACTGGCAAACTAAAACAGATGATGTCACAAGCATATGCACCTGCTAAAGCTAAATTTTTTATAACCAGAATCATACATTATGTACTAGTTTATCTCTGGCTCCTGTCAGTTAGCATAATGGGATTGAGATTCAGCCATATTATTCCATGTATCAATAGTTCATTCCTTTTCGTGGCTGAGTAGTATTCCATTGTATGGCTATATCACATTTGGTTTATTCATTCAATTGCTATGCTACATTCTTGTACAGATATTTGTGTAGACATATTTTCACTCCCCTTAGCTATATATCCAAAGAATGGCTAGGTCATATGGTCAGTGAACCTTTTAAAGGAGCTGCTGTACTGTTTTCTAAAGTAGCCATATCATTTCATATTTCTACCAGCAATGTATGAGAGTTTCACTTGCTCTATATACTTGCTAGCACTTGGTATTATCAGTCTTTCTAATTTTAGCCATTCTAGTGGGTATGACATGATGTATCATTGTGCTTTTAATTTGTGATTTCCTGATGATTAATGATGTTGGGCATCTTCTCATGTGCTTATTGACCATTGGTGTATCTCCCTTTGTGCAGTATCTGAGCTATTATAAATGGGTTTGTAAAATTTTGTTTTCCAACTGATTGCTGCTAGTATATGAAATGCAGTCGATTTTGTATATAAACATTGTATCCTGAGACATTGCTAAGTTCACTTATTAGTTCTAGTAATTTATTTCTAGATCCATAAATATACCATCTGCAAGTAGGAACTCTTTTACTTCTTTCTAATATTTAGGCCTTTTATTTAATTTACTTGCTTAATCTACTGGCTATAACCTCCAGTGAAATGTTGACTGAAAGTGGGGAAACTGTACATTTTTGCCTTTTTCCATATCTCAAAAGATAACTTTAAGGCATTCACCCCTTTATATGAGGTTAGCTGTGTGCTTATCTTTGGTGCCTTTTATCTGACTGAGGAAGTAACCTTTCATTCTTAGTTTGTTCAGAAGATTTATCATGAATAGCTATTGAATTTTGTCAAATATTTTTTATGTCTATTAAAAAAGATCATATTCTTTTCTCCTTAGTGCTGTTGATAGGGTGAATTACATGGATTGATTTTCAAAATGTTCAGCTAACCTTACATTTCTGGAATAAACTCTAGTCATTCATGATGTATTATCCTTCAATATATTGAATTTGATTTGCTAATGCTTAAAGAACTTTTGAAACTATTTTACAACTATATTCATGAGGGTTCTTGATCTGGTTTTTTTGTCTGGTTTTGTGTAATTTTCCTTGGTTAGTTTTCTGGTTTTGTGTAATGTCCTTATAAGTTTTCAGTATTTGGGCTATGCTGGCCTCATAAAATAATTTAGGCAATGTTTCCTCCTCCTCTGTTTCCTGGAAAAATTTGTGTGAGACTTGTATTATTTCTTCCTCAAATGTTTGATAGAATTAACCAGTGAAACCATCTGGGCCTGGAGTTTATGTTGTGGGAAGGTTTTCGATGAATTCAATTTCTTCATTAGCTCTAAGGCTACTCAGATTTTCTGCTTCTTCATATGTCAATTTTGGTATGTTGTATTTTTTTAAAAAATTGTCCATTTCATTTAAATTGCTTAAATGTTGGCACTAAGTTGTTCATATACTCTTACATCATCTATTTAGTCTAAAATCTGTAGCATAGCTTGTATTTCATTTCTGGTATTGGAGATTTGTGTCCAACCTCTCTCTCCCTGTCCAGCTGATGAGAGAGAGAAAGAGAAGAGAGACACAGAACTGTCTCAAGTTTTCTGTCTAGCTAGATGTTTGCTGACTTTATTGACCTTTTTCAAAGAACCAGCTTTCGAGTCTATTAATTTTCTCTTGTCTGTCAGTTTTCTCTTTTCATTGATTTCTGCTCTTAACAATTATTTTCTTCTGCTTGCTTTGGATTTACTTTGCCCTTTTTCTAGTTCCTTAAGGTAGAACCTTAAGCCACTATTTATACACACATTTAAAGCTAACTTCTTCTGTGTTAGCTATCTCCCACAAGTTTTAATATGTTGAGTATTCATTATCATTTGGTTCAAAAAATATTTTCTAATCTCCCTTATGATTTCTTCTGTGACCCTTGTATTATCTAGAAGTGTGTTATTCTTAGATCTCATATTTTTATTGATTTCTACCTTAATATTGTGGTCAGAGACATATTCTGTATGATTTTAATCTTTTCTGATTTACTGAGACTTGTTTTATGTCCAGGTGTATGGACTATCTTTGTGAACATATAAAGAATATATAGTTTGCTGTTGTCAGGTGTAGTGTAAATAACATTTTTTTTAATTGAAATACAGTTGACACATAATGATGCTGCATTAGTTTCAGGTGTACGACACAGTGATTCCACATACAAGTAACAGATCCGTGTGGTTGACGGTGATGTTTGGATCTTCTTCGTCTTTACTGATATTTTCTGGTCTAGTTCTATCGATTGCCAAGACAGATATTAAAAATCTCTTACTATTATTGTGGGATTTTCTATTTGTCCCTTCAATTCTGTTAATTTTTGCTTTCTCTCTTTTGAGTCTCTGTTATTAAGAACATGAACATTCATAATTGTCATATCTGCCTCATCAATTGTGCTTTTTATCATAAAATGTGCCCCTTTATCTCTGGTAATATCCCTTATTTGAAAGTTCACTTTACCTGCTATCCTTCTTATGTTTACTGTTTGCATGGTTTATTTTTTTCATCTATTTACTTTCTGTGTCCTTATATCTAAAGTGTCTCTCATGGGTATCATGAAGTACATTTTGTTAGTATTTTTATTGTTGCATAACAAGTTTGACAAATTTAGCAAACTAAAACAGCATCCATTTATTAGCTCATAGCTCTGCAGGTTGGAAGTCATGGTGTGACTGGCTTCTCTGCTCAGGGACTCTCAAGGCTAAAATCAAGGTGTTGGCCAGGCTGTGCTCTCTCTGGAGCTTGGATCTGTGGTTGAATTTAATTTATTGCAGCTGAGACGGGAGGTCCCTGTTTCCTTGCTGCTCAGACAGGGTCCCCTCTTAATTCTGAGAGGCCATCCACATTCCTTGCAACATGACTTCTTCCATCTTCAAGCCAGCAACAGAGAGTCTTTCTCATGTCAAATCCCCATCACACTTCAAATCTTTTTCAGGAAAAGCCTAGTGTCTTTTAAAGGGCTTACCTGATTAGGTCAGACCCACAGAGCATATCTTAGTCAACCCATGCCATAGAACACCCCCTAATCATTGGGGTGATCCTCTCATCACAGTCCCAGTTCATGCTCACACTCAAAGGGATGGGTGGGAATCTTGGGGACCAGCTTAGAAATCTACCTACCCCATGCTTTTCTATTCTTTCTGCATTTTAATTGAAGTGTTTAGACCACAAATATTTAATGTAACTACCTATGCGGTTAGATTTAGGTCTACCATTTTGTTATTGGTTTACTGTTTGTCTCCTCTGCTCTTTGTTATTCTATTCCCCTCTGCCTGCTTTTTAAAAATTAGAGTATTTTTTAGTATTCTATTTCAATTGGCTTCTGCTGTATATCTTATTTTTTAGCGGTTGCTCTATGGATTATAATATATACATCAGTAATCTTTTGCATTCTGGTTAGAGTTAATATTGTACCATTTCACATAAAATATAAAAACCTTGCAACCATACAGGTCTCTTCTCCCCACTTTCTGGGCACCCTTTTTGTTACATTTGACATGTATCTACACACATTGAAAACCAACAAAAGTATAACTTTTGTTTTAAATAGTCATACATATTTTTAAAAACTTAAGAAGAGAAATAAACTTTTCTGCTTACCCAGCAATTTTCCAAATTTATTGTTCTGTCTTCATTTCTGAAGATCCAATATAATTTCTATCCAATATAATTTCCTTGCACCCTGAACAACTTCCTGTAGCACATACAATTGCAGGTCTGTTGGCAATGGATTCTCTAGTTTTCCTCTTTCTGAAAATATCTTTATTTTGCCTTAGTTCTTGAAAGATATTTCCGCTGGATATAGAATCATGGCCTGAGAGGTTTTTGGTTTTGCTTTTGTTTTTGTTTTTCCTTTCAGCACTTCGAAGATGTTTTTTCCATCATCTTCTGACATGGAAAAGTTTTGATTTAAGAAATATGTCATCATTCAAACCATTTTTTCCCTGTATTTAATGTGTCATTTTTCCCTGGATGCTTTCAGAATGTTCTCTTTATTGTCAGTTCCCAGCAGCTTGATGCTGTGGGGGTTCCATGTTTATTTTGTCTCACTGCATGGTTTTTCTTGAATTTCTCTTGTTTGTAGTTCATTCGCTGAGCTTCTTGAATCCTACACTTATAACTTTTGATAAATTTTGGCAAGGTCTTGGCCATTATTTCTTGCTTCATTCTTCTTTCCTCTCTTCCTGGGATTCCAGTTGCATATCTGTTAGATTTTTTCTTGTTGTTGCATAGGTCTTTAAGGCCCTATTTATTTGTTTCAATCTCTTTGTTTCTTCTCTCTCTATTCTTCACATTGAGTAATTTCTATTGATGTAACTTGAAGTTCACTGACTCTTTCCTCTACCATCTTTATTCTTCTACTAGTGTATAAAGTGACTGTAGTCCATTCTCTTTCCACCAAAATAAGGAAAATTACCCTCATGCTCGTCATTGTTCCAAGTGTTCTACTGCCCTACATCATCTATCTCCTTTTAAATGCTCATTGGAATCTTTGGGTAATAGTTTTTGTACTTTGACCAGAGTTTATAGTTATCAGTTAGAGGATTAGAGGGGATTACACCATTATACCAGAAACAGAACTCTTGAGTTGGTATTTTGGACTCACATCAATACCTTGCTTCCTTCTGCCCAGTGGTGGTACCTCCTGGGTGCCCACCAAATGCTCCAGCCTCCAGCCGGCGGTCTCCCTTTTCTACACAACATTCATTACAGTCTGAAATCCTCTGCTTGTCAGGGTGATGACTTTGTTGGTGTCCATCTCTCCAATTAGATTATAAACTCTGTGTTTATCCTCTTCACCAAGATATTCTTGGGGTCTAACATGGGAAGTGTTTGTGGAAATGCGTAATGAACGAGATTTATCAGATCACTGCCTCCTGCTCTGTTAACCCGGGAATTTTGCTCTCCCTAATCAGAATTATAAATATAAGTACTCTTAAATATTCATTCAGAACAACATCATTATGGCCAGATATTTCTACTTCATATTTTTATCCAGTATTGTAATGTTAAGTTGGCGTTAAAGGAGTTCACGAATTGCACTTGAGAGGTTTGTAACTTAGAACACATGTTCCCTTGAACTGTGTTAGATATGCTTATTCAGTTTTCAGCCTGGTTCACAAAGTCCTACGAAATCCCCAGTGTAACAAAAATGTGAATGCCTACACCAAAACAATATAATACTTTTGCAATACCAATAATTTTAAAATCTGGGATATGCAACTTAATTAAAAGTAGGTTTAATTAGGGGGCGCCTGGGTGGCACAGCGGTTAAGCGTCTGCCTTCGGCTCAGGGCGTGATCCCGGCGTTATGGGATCGAGCCCCACGTCAGGCTCCTCTGCTATGAGCCTGCTTCTTCCTCTCCCACTCCCCCTGCTTGTGTTCCCTCTCTCGCTGGCTGTCTCTATCTCTGTCGAATAAATAAACAAAATCTTTAAAAAAAAAAAAAAGTAGGTTTAATTAGGAAAAAACTGGGTAGGTATAAGAACTTTTGTGGGGCTGCTGAAAGGGGCTCCTGAGTATTTTCAAGGGCTCAAGAGGTTGATGGTANTAGGTTTAATTAGGAAAAAACTGGGTGGGTATAAGAACTTTTGTGGGGCTGCTGAAAGGGGCTCCTGAGTATTTTCAAGGGCTCAAGAGGTTGATGGTACTCTTTTTCATGTATAATTTCAATTCGAATCAAATGACTTTCCACATTTTTGTATGAGTGGGAGATCCATTTTTATAATGATGGGAACAGAGTGGAGGAGAGAAAAAAGAGGAGTAAAGAGACAGAAAGATCCTGAGTCAGAAAGAGACTCAGAAAAATGTATTTTCCTGTGGTTACTGAGTAAGAGTTACAAAACAGAACAAATTCTAAACAGACTTGAAGAAGCTTCCTGGGATGGAGTAACTGGGATAGGGTTAGATAGCTGAAGGAATAGAGACAGGGAAAGGGAAAAGGCCCTAGGAGCTCCTTGAGAGAGAACAAAGAACATCACAGAGATAATGGATCCGAGTCCAACGCTGTCCAATAGATCTGATAGAAATGGTCTGTATCTGTGCTGTTCAGTATGGCAACCACTAGCCACCTATAGGTTTTGGGCATTTGAAATAGGTACTACAATTGAGGCTCTAGATTTTTAATTTTGTTTGATTTTAATTAATTTAGATTTAAATGTCCATAGTCACACATGACCAGTAGCTACTGCAGGATCATTCATAATTCATGCACCATTCATGGGCACAGGCAAAGGATATGGAAGAGAAGTATCTCTGGCCCGGGACAGCTAATGTCTGTACATGATAAGTAAGTGAGGTGGTTAAAGCAGCATGTGAAGGAAACAGGGAGTATGATGTCTATCAGTAAGGATGAGGACCCATGTCATATGTTTATTTTTAGCAGGCTTTTAATAAGGTAGCAAACTATATTTAGGTAAAGATAAAAATGACTAAACTATTTCAATGACAACTGAAGACTTAAAAACAACTAACTTAGACTGACTTAATGACTTTCAACATCACTATAGAAGAAGATATCCAGATAAGCGCAAGATAGCATTGAAATTTGGGCAGAGAATGGAGGGGGCATACAGGTCACTTTTAAGGAGGGTGCAGAGGTGTTTTAGGCCCCTCTGTAGCACAGTGCCTCTCATAGGGTAGGCGCCTCATAAATATTTACTCAGTGACTATCTTCCATGCCAGGGCAGGAAGGAATAAGGCAGGAGCCCAGACATGGTAGATACTGAGGCTGATGGGGGCTTTCATCCTCTCTGGGGCATTCTTCAAGGATGGATTTTCTTGGTTTAAAAGGGCAGGAGTGAGGCAATCTGAAGACTCAAGACTGAATGAGGTGACCCCAAGAAGGAACCTGGAGAGACTTAAGTGTCAGACACAGGAAAAGGAAAATATAAGAATGCTGAGATGAGAGCTATTCTCATCTCAGATGTAGGCAAATGAGGGAAAGTATTGTCTCTATAGATGTAAACCTCCTTACAGGGGGGAAGAAATTACTTTTCTGAGAGCTACTCCATCACTTGGCATTCTTCTCTCCACTGGATGTCTAAATTGAGTGATTACAAAAGAGTGATATTAGGTATCTTAATTTGTTCTTCATACAAAAGGCAGACTCTCTCCCTCTGTCTGTGTCTGTCTATCTGTCTCTCTCCATATACACACATACCACATCATTATGACATTTTAGTAGATTAAGCGTTATTGTTGTTTTGGTTTGGTTTTTGTATGCCCCCAATAATAAGGTGCTTTGGAGACTATTCATACTCTTGAGAATGTAAAATGAAGAGTGATAACTGAGTAATAACATGAGTGTTTGCTTTGTAGATGTTCTTCAGCTTCTGTGAGAAGAATGTGGATTATGAAACATTTAAAGCGCTCAATGATGCTTGTCTCGTCTATGACGGCCGACTTGTGATTGACACCAAATTCCACACCAATGACATAGCCATCAGAGCTGCTGGCTCCCTCACCAAATTCTCCAATAAATATTACTCAAATGAGTGGACTCATAGCAGCTTCAGTTCCAAAGAAATTGGCTTCCAGCTGGCAGCAGCTATGCTCAGTCTCTTTGACCCAACTCTTGAACCTGTGACTGAACCACCAGCTGATCTTGACCAACTCATCCCTATGTACAAGGGAGCCAAAATCCAAGGTATGTAGTAGGCCACCTTCTTCCCTCTCACGAAGCCACCCATTAGATCTGGATCACTGCTTAGGGCAGCCCTTCATGTTTCTCTTAGGCTTGGTGAGGAGGTTCCTCTGTCTCTCAGTGGGTTTGCAGAGACAAAGGAGGGCTCAGTCTCGTTTTTAAACATTTATTATGGACCTAGCATTTTATTGTGGTCCTTTGTATTTTGAGCATGTATTGCTCATGTATGGATCATATCATAACTGCCATCCCTATTTTATAGGCACATAAAGAAAGCCTAGGAACAATCAGTAACTTGCCCAAAGGTTACTCACAACTGTCCTGACATCTTGTTAAACTTTTGTTCTCACTATAAGCTCACAGCATCCCAGGCCTTGGCCTCTTATCTAGATGAATAAACTAAACCATTCACAACTGTAAAAGCAGCCTCCTAAGCCATATTAACCCCTAAGGAGAGCATCATATGAGTAATACAGGAGTTCTTTGTGCTTGGCTGATGAGAAATATCTTTGAAAGTAGTATCTTTGAATGTTGTGGGCCTTCTACCATAAAATGCACATATTTACAAAATTGTAAGTTCATTTCCAGGAGATTGATGGACCAACCTCTAAAGCCATCCATGGACCCCTAGGGTATCCATGGACCCTAAGCCAGTAAACAGAACATGAGATAAAGAGACCCAAACCCTACATTCCAGTCCTTGTCATATTCTACCTAACTAAATGGACTCTGATAGATCCGGCTCTGTGTCTCACTTTGGACTGAGAACTTAGGAAAGGTGGTGGCCATAGGAAAAGAAGAGAAGGGATGGGTATCAAAGACCAGAGCTAGATCAAGCTTATACTATGGGACAAGCTAGAAATAGTAAGAATTTCATAATGATAATTTTCCAAAGAACTTTGTTGATTTTCCTTAATAACATCCACTTGAATATTTTGGTTACATGATTAAAGAGGGACAGGGAATGGGAATATCAATGCGCCATTTAAGTCCTCTGTAGGTCTTGGTCTGGCTTTGACAGGCATAGGTTAGTGTGCCAGGGGTTATGCAAAATCACAGGATACATAAGATTAGCTTGGCACATCTTCCTGGGGGCATTGCTGACTATATTGTAGGGTATAATGGCACATTCACATTGATTTTGTTAAATAAAATCAATCTCAGGGAGTGTCTTGCTAATATTAGTACTTAAGGAAGATAGTTAGAGTAGCATACACCATGGTAGGCATCTCTGTTTATCTTGTGTCCTATGTGCTATGTACAAATATATAAACTCCACTACCACTTCATTAACAATGAAATTAAAATGTGGAAAACTTGCCATTTCTTGTAGGAGGCATTCTTCCTGGGTCTTACCATTATCTGCATATTGCCAAACCTGCCATTCCAATTCCCTTAGAGGTACAGATGGCCCAGTCTAACTTTGTAAGTATTATTCCTGAATTTCATTTTACTTTCAAATATAACACTTTGTTTACAGGGGGATGAAATTCTCTATTCAGAGACTCTAGTATAATGTGCTGGTTCATCAGAATAACCCTGTGATAACCAGCTCCCAAGATGTCTCCATGATTCTTGCCCCTTGGTATTCATGCCTTTGTGTGGTCTCCTCCCACACAAAACAGGGCTGATCTGTGTAGCCAGCAGGATTGTGTAGAAATGACAGTGTGTGACTTCCAAGGCTAAGTCATGAAAGATATTACAGCTCTAACTTGTACCCTCCCGGATCACTTAGTGCCATGTTGTGAGGTCACCCAGGCCTATGTGGTAAGGAATTGAGGATTCCTGTAGCAGCCATTAGCAATTCGTCAGTCATGTGAGGGAGCTGCCTTGGCTGTGGATCCTCCAGCCTTAGTCAAGGCTTCCGATGATGTGGCCCCAGGGGACATCTTGACTATAAATTTACGGGAGACCTCCAGCCAGAGTCCCCCAGCTAAGCTGCTCCTCATGTCTGACTCCCAAACATTGAGGTAATAGTTTATTGTTGTTTTAAGACCTTAAGTGTTTTTAAGAGAATATTTTTTAGAGCAGGTTTAGGATCACAGCAAAATTGAGAGGAAAGTACCAAGATTTCCCATCTCCATTTACACAGAACCTCTTCGGTGATTAGCACCCCCACCAGACTGGTACATTTGTTACAGTGGATGAACTTACATCGACACCTCATTGTTACCCAAAGTCCACACTTTACAATAGAGTTCGCTTTTGGTGTTAAACATTCTATGGGTTTGGGCAAATGTATAATAACATGTGTCCACATTACAGTGTCATACAGAGTAGTTTCATGGCTCTAAAATTCTTATGTTCCCTGCCTATTCATTTATCCCTCCCCACAACCCTGGGCAACCACCAAACTTCTCACAGTTTCCATTGTTTTACCTTTTCCAGAATGTCATGTAGTTGGACTCCCTACAGTAGTTCAGATTGCTGCTTTCACTTAGTAATGTGCATTGCTTTCCTCCATGTCTTTTTATGGCTTGATAGGGAATTTCTTTTTAGTGCTGAATAATATCCATTATCTGGATGGAACACAAATTATTTATCCATTCACCTGCTGAAAGACAGTAAGGTGCTAAGTTTTGAGATAATCTGTGATGCACGAATAGATAACCAACCACCTTTGCGGCAATGTACAAATACATTGCTTAGGGTCTGGAATGTCCGTACAGAGCCCATTGTTCTCCCGCACTGCCTGAATTACCCTGGAAGGGCCATCCAGGAAAAGCAAAAGCTGTGGGGTGGAATACCCCCTGGTTCAAGGTAACTAGAAAGGACGCAGTGTGGTTGGTCAGTCAGCAACCTCCTCAGATTAGATCCTCTGTCAGATAGTCCCAAACTGGTGTTTGCTGTCATTTGGGGGTTGCCTTTCTGATGTGTCATGCTTGCTTTTTTGTCAGTGGGGCAGACACAACACTGTAAGTTGCCCATTTTCTTATCCTGAATATTTTTGAGGGTTAACAGGCTGACTAATGTAAAATATACACATTTCCCAGATTTCCTTGAGAATAGGGTTAGCCTTGTGGCAGGTTTTGGCCAATGAGATGTAAGTAGAAGCTGTTGGAAAATTCCTTTAAGGGAGGCAGACTCAAAATGGCACAGGTCTCTCACCTTTCTCCTTCCTGGAATCCCCGCTCTTCTGTGTACCTCCCCTGGACTTCTCTGTATTTCTGGTCCTATTAGGAATCCCATATAAGGTAACAGTGCCTTTAAGGAACAAAACAGGTGACTAGTCAGTGGTAGATGTTGTTGTTAATTATAGTTCCAGATAAATAATGAAACCTGGTTCTTGCAGGGAAGGATAGATGCTATGTATTTAAAATTTATTTCCCTTGGGCTTCTCCCAGATTCTTTTAGGTATATCCTGTATACATGATCTGATTCCAGATTTTCTTACAAATAAAGAAAAGATCATAGAGAATAGTGTTATGGTGTCTATTGCTGCGCAACAAAACTTAGCAACATGAAACAGCCATTTGATTCTGCTCACATATTCTGTGGGTCAGGAATTTGGACAGGACACAGTGGGAATGGCTTGTCTGCACCCCCATGGTGTCTGGAGCCTCAGCTGGGAAGACTAGAAGATAAGTTGTGATTCAGTGGGTGGATCCTCCAAAGGCTTGTACTCACCTGGGCTGGGATGACTCAGTCACGGGGAGTGCTGACCAGAGCATCACACCCACGCTATCCTGGTTGCCTGGGCTTCCTCACAGCATGCAGCCTCAGAGTAGTCAGACTTCTCATGGGATGGCTCAGGGCTCTGCGTGCAAGTGGAGCTGCAGTGCCTCTTATGACCTATCCTCCATACTCTGCACAGTGTCGCTTCCCCCACCATCTGCTGGAACAGTCACAGCCCACTGGGATTCACAGAGAGAGGACACAGAGGTCATCTCTCAGTGGGAAGAGTGTCAAGGTCATATTGCAGATGAGTATGTGGGATGGGGGACATTGTTGTGGCCATGTTTGGAAAATACAATCTGCTACCGATGATGTGGGGCCTTAGATAGATAGGATGAAGTCCAGATGTTATGTTCAGAAGCCAAGCGCTTTGGTCGTCAGAGGTAAATAACTGGACCCAAATATTATGTTCAAGAGCTAGAAAATACTAGACTTGGTTTCAGACAGAACCAGATTCTTCAAGGACACTGTGTGATTTCCTGCATGCAGTGTCAGTTATGTATGAACCCCTGGCCCTCTCTCTGAATAAAGTTGGAGGAGGTTTTAATAAAGAGCCCCTTAAAAAGGGTGTTTTGGTTTTTTTTTTAGATAATGAGTTTTAATAAGAATGCAACTTAAATAGATTCTTTGGCTGGTGCTATGACAGTATTTGAACAGGACCCCTGACTTTAATTAACCATTTTGCCAGGTGGGCCTCCTTTTTAATTAGTACAGAAGATCTAAACAGATTTTTTTCCATTTTATTCTCCAAGAAAAAAAAAATGTAGGATGGTTCCATGGCATCTTTTGGGGTTGGAATTAATTTGATTAAGTAAAATTGTTGCCAAAATGGTCAGGCAGTCACCTAAATATAATCAATTGATTGAGAATGGAGCCCATTGAACAATATTTCACAAGAGAAACCGAATTGCTATTCTTACAATAAATGTAATGCAGATGAATTTTACCAGACTTTTATAGCACTCACTAATTGGAATATTTAAGTAAGAAGACACTTTAGTAATTCATGAGCTCTGAGAGGTAACCTGACAAAAAGAAGAAAGGAGACCCCTACATAATAAACTAATTTACAGATTCCAGTCCACATGCTTTGTTGGCTTATACACCATGGAATAGAGAAATTTGTCACAACAAATTCTGCCTTGGATACCATCAAATTTAAAATTGTGTGTTCATCATGAGAGAAGGGGACTTGATTTCTTGCACACCAAGTCTGATTACTCTTGTGTCTTCCATTTGGCATTAATTCCAGAGCCATTTTCCAACCTTTGTCAAAATCATAAAGGAACTCGAAAGGATAATTGTATTCAGGAAAAAAGGAAGGGGGAAAAATACTACACCAGAACCAGTTACTCTGCCAAAATTTTAAATTCAAGATCCACATTTTAAAAAAAAAGATCCACATTTCCTAACAATTTACTTATTACTTAAAATAAAGGAACCAACTAGACACATCCCACAGAATTGGAAAGTGTGTGAAATCATCATCATTACTTCAAAATCCCTTATGGGGTGCCAGGGCTGGAAACTGCCTCAAGCCATCACTTCGTGGAGCGATTTTCTGTGACGATAGGCAGAAAGAGTTCTGGACTTCACTGGATGTTCCTAGTCTGTCAGTAACTGTGACTAGGAATGACCTAGAAAATTCATATAAGTCTGCCTGGCCCTATAAAGAGTAATTTGTGTCTGAGAAGCCCATCTGTAGATGGCTTGTCTTTAATGTCAATGCAAAATATTTCGATGTGTTCCACATTCCCAGAACGGCCCCCTGGTTATGTTAACACAGTGCCAGATCTCATTAAAATGGACAAAATTACTTCCATAGCTGAGATTAGCTCTCTTAACACAGCATGGTCATTTTTTTCCACTATAGTATGGTCTCTTTCCGTCCTCTGAAAGCCCTCATAACTATAATGCATGAAAACATACAGAGGCAATCCAAAGATTGTCATTCAATCTTTAAATTAAAAAATAAGACCAAACAACCCCCAACAGATACCATGACGACAAATCATTGAAAGTGATGCTGACTGTATCACCCTCCTGTGGAGCAACCTGGCCCAGCTCTGCAAAAACTTGTCAGGACACCACTAACTCAGTTACTGTGGCCCTTGTGTTGAGATGCTCAGCCTTGGCCAAATCAGTCCCCCTAAATGCAGAGTCCTCGTGAGCAGAAGTGAAACGCTTTGTAAAGTCAAAGCCATCACATGGGTGGATCACAAGTTGTGCCCCTTTGATGCCTGGGTTCCCTTCCTTAATCCCTCAGCTTAAAGAAATTTTAAAAGAGAAAGTGGAGGGGCCAACTTCTTGTGGGACTGTGGACTCTGCCTTCCAGTGAGCCCTGAGAAAACCTGGCACTAAATCTATGCTGGAGCTGTTGGCAGTGCCATTTCTCCTGGACCTGCCAGCTGCCCTACCACCGCTGAGGCCAGGGAGCGGCCCCTCCTCAGAGACTCACTCAATTTTCCACCATGGCACCCTTCCTGAGAAAGGTCACGTCCCACCCCTTCACTCTCATGGCACCTTGTGTATTTAATTCAGAAATAGCTTTTGTTGCGATGGGCTGCTAGGTAAAGCTGACCCTACTATGTCACATGCCCCAATCTGGGAGGTGTTCATTGCACAGTCTGTGAAGTCAAGACTTGAGGAAACACACCTGTTGGAAGAAAGTTTGTGGGGCTATCTAGACTAGAGAAGTACTTGCGTCAGGAGTAGAGGGTGAGGAGATGATCAGATAAGGAGAGCAGGTGGTCTGCAGCCAGTGGCTCAAGCCTGGCCTTTTCCAGGCTCTTCTTGAGTCCAGACAAGCCCCATTCTTCTGCACCAGACTCCTCCCTCCCAGGGTCCCTCCTTCTTCCCTTCCTCCCTCCCTTCCTTCCTTCCTTCCTTCTCCCTTGTTTCTTCTACTTTGTTTCATTTCTCTTTCTCTCTCTCCCTGTCTGATTCCTTGCCACAACACAACCGTTGTATTTAAAAATAACTTTTTATCATGTTAGAAGTGATAGTCATGGGGCGCCTGGGTGGCACAGCGGTTAAGCGTCTGCCTTCGGCTCAGGGCGTGATCCCGGTGTTATGGGATCGAGCCCCACATCAGGCTCCTCCGCTATGAGCCTGCTTCTTCCTCTCCCACTCCCCCTGCTTGTGTTCCCTCTCTCGCTGGCTGTCTTTATCTCTGTCGAATAAATAAATAAAATCTTTTTTTAAAAAAGTGATAATCATTTTTAAAAAATAGAAACAACAGATAGTTAAATGAGCAGAAGAAGAAACACTAACAGTGACCCAGTCTGTCAACCAGAGAAATGGATGATTTGAACAGTTTGTTAAAGTGTGGTAGAAAAACAAATAGAATGATACTATGGATGTTTATAAAAATAGAACAACACTGTGTAAGTTATAAAATGTAACTTTCTATACTGTACTTCTGTAGTATCAAATGTACTGTAAACCTATTTTCCTGTTGAGGAATATAGTTTACCAATGACTTTTGTTGGAGGTGTTGCATCCCGTTGTGTGGATGTACCATTGTCCTGTTAGCTGATGCATTCCATGTTGCTATGGAGGTAGATTTCCTGTCTGTATCCATCCATCTCTGTGAGTGATGGATGACTTGCACCTCCCTCGAGGTGCCACCCCCCCCAAACCTTTTCCTAAGCTATGTCTGCTCTCTCCCTGACCCCCAGATACCCTGTTTTGCAGACATACTTAGGTTGGCCCAGGGTTTACCTGACATCCCTCCTGTATATCTCACTGTGTGCCCTTTCCATTGGCTGATTCCTCCCCAGGGCTTTGCCGTGTGATGCCCAAACACCCACCAGTTGTTTCAATTTATTTAAAAATTCAGTTAAACCATGTGTCCTTATGTAGACAAAATCCCCAGGGGATGTCCAGGACTAAGTAAATGTTTGGGATCGGTGTAGTCCCACTTGCCTTGGATTTCTAAAATGCCACATTCAAGTGCAGAGCAAAAGCTTAAATCTATATGCTCTCAGGAAAGCTTTATTGAATGTAACTGTGTACTAAGTGCAGAGTCTAGAGGCAAAGTGCACATTCAGCTGCCACCAACAGAACCCATGTTTTTCCACTGAGGGTTCTCAGTTTGGGTGTCTGAGCTGGTGGGAAGCATGTCTCTGGTTGGTAGGTTGGTAGTCATTGGGGGCTGAAATAGAAAAAGTGATCATAACATGGGGTTTATCTTCCCTTTTCATGTGGGTTTATACTGCAATTTTAGCCAGCTTCTAGGGGACACAAAGCCACGCATCCGCACCTTTGACAACTTACAAACTAACAAGTAGCCTGCATCACGTACATGTGTGCTTCCTGCCCATGAACTTGAACCTTCTTCCTGGAAACAGACCTGACCAAACAGCTGAAGCTCCCCAAACCCAGTCATCTTTCACTTGTTTCTTTTGCTTACATAAACTTTTTTTAAAAACCTGAAATTCTTTCCGATCACCATTGACTAGATGGTTTTCCTCAAAACAGTGCTGTGAAAAAATTTTAAAAATTAACAGACTTAACACACCTCACAGAAGAGAATAAACCCAGTTCCTTGTACCAGCTGTGCGAGGTATTGAATAGCAGAGAATTGGTTGTAACCTAGCAACTGATTTAGAAACGTGGAACAATGCAATCACAGTTTAAAATATCCTGAGGAACATTTAATCATTAAGTCCAGTATGTGGTTTCTGACCCAGGGTTAGCTTCTGTTGAGTTTAGTCAATGTCAATTACTGTCATTTGCAATGTGTGATAAGATGTAACCTGTCTGTTATATATGAAAAATAAATTGCTATGATAAAGTTCCCAAAGTCCAGAAATGTTTCTAACGTTGTTTTTTTTTTTATCCCCCCCACTCTTCACCCCCCACCAGGGTTTAGAAATAGTAACGGGTAATGCAAAAGATGGGACTTACTTCCGAATACATATTAACCAGTATAAAATGGTGGAAACCATCACATGCCTTTCTAAAGAGCCTTTCCCTGCCTCCAACTACATCTGCCTATTTGGCCAGCACGAGCAACTTCTCAACAATCTATGCGCTCGGTACGAGGACAAGCTGATCCCAGATCTCTACAGGTAAGTTGAACATTACACTTTACTAAGAGGAAATGCAAACATTTATAATGTCTTGTGAATGAGGGATATATTTTGCAATGCACCAGAGAGCCAAATGGGAACCCATGGGAGAGGCTAGAGTGGTAGAAATTTAATTCTAAGATAACAGAGAGTATCTGACTACTAGCATTGGCCTGAGAGTGGAGGGTCACATGGAGAAATGCATGGACTCTTGACATGTCCACATATGATCCCCATGGCCACGCACAGGCCTGGATCCCAGATGCATCCAAGCACAGTCTTCACACCACAGACAGGCCTAGATGAGATGATACTCAAGTCCCTTTACATGGGGCTGCTAAGAGAAGTCAGAAGTTGAAGAGGGAGATTTGGGAGCAGGATATGGAAGCACTTGGGCCTGGTGGGAATTCTACAACCACAGACAGGCTATTTGTGACCCCAGACTTCCTCCCAGCATGTGCTCAAGCAAAGGAGGAGGCCATTTGTATAAGACATTAAGGGAATTCTGCACTGCAGGGTGGTTAGACTGGGTGATCTGTGACTCTGTCTTTTCAAATGCTAAGACAGTTTTTCATCCTATACTCTTGGGAGGGCTAGAATTTTAGAGTGGAAAGCTATTCCTGGACACAGTCTGTTGCTTAGAAAGGTGAGGAGAACTTCCTTCTCTGCACAAAACAAGATAATGACAGAGCCAGTATCAGATATAGATGTAGGATATAAGTCATAGAATTCCAGGGTCCTCAATACCCAAGGCAGCGACTGCTAGGATCAGGAACATCTCTCTTTCCTTCTAAAAGTATGTTTAAATTGGGACATCTAGGTGGCTTAGTCAGTTAAGCAGCTGCCTTCAGCTCAGGTCATGATCCCGGGTCCTGGGATCAAGCCCCACTTTGGAGTCCATGCTCAGCAGGGAGACTACTCCCCCTCTCTTTCCCCCCACCCCCTGCTCATGCTCTCTCTCTCTCTCAAATAAATAAATAAAATCTTTCAAAAATATATTTAAATTGTAGAGTTCATCATATAAATGATAAAGTATATAAAACGTGTGTACACTTTCAGGGAAAAACAATACCAGAATTGTGTGTCCCTCCCATCTTTTTTTTTTTTTAATTATTTATTTATGTATTTGAGAGAGAGAAAGAGCAGAAGCAGAAAGAGGGGCAGAGNGGTCCATGCTCAGCAGGGAGACTACTCCCCCTCTCTTTCCCCCCACTCCCTGCTCATGCTCTCTCTCTCTCTCAAATAAATAAATAAAATCTTTCAAAAATATATTTAAATTGTAGAGTTCATCATATAAATGATAAAGTATATAAAACGTGTGTACACTTTCAGGGAAAAACAATACCAGAATTGTGTGTCCCTCCCATCTTTTTTTTTTTTTAATTATTTATTTATGTATTTGAGAGAGAGAAAGAGCAGAAGCAGAAAGAGGGGCAGAGGGAGAGGGAGAAGCAGGTTCCCCGCTGAGCAGGGAGCCCAACTCAGGGCTCGATCCCAGGACCCTGAGATCATGACCTGAGCTGAAGGCAGATGCTTAACCAACTAAGTCACCCAAGTGCCCTGGCCCTCCCACCTCTCTAGGAAAGAATTTCTGGGGGCGTCTGGGTAGCATAGTCTGTTAAGCATCTGACTCTTGATTTCTGCTCAGGTTATCATCTCAGGGTTGAGAGATCCAGCCCCTGTCTGGCTCTATGCTCAGCAGGGAGTCTACTTGAGATTCTCTCTCCCTCTGCCTCCCTCCCACTTATACTCATGCTCACTCTCTCTCTCTAAAATTTAAAAAAAAAATTTTTTTAAAGAAATAATTCCTTACTTCAAGATGTTAGAAGCCCTCTCTCTTCACACCCGCTTTGTGTCCTTGCAGGTAACAACTATCATGAGGATTATTTAATCACTCCCTTTCTTTCCTATAAAGCAGGGAATCAGCAAACTTTCTCTATAAAGGGCCAAATGGTAAATAGTTTCAGCTCTGTGGGCTGTACAACCTCATTACAAGTATTCAGTTCTACTGTTGTAGTGTGACTGTAGCCACAGACGGTACATAAGCAATCAGACATGGCCGTGTCCCAATAAAACTTTATACCAAAGCAAGCACCAGGCCAACCCTTGTTTTAAAAGTGTACCACATAGATATGATTTCCTAAATAATAAATTAATTTGTTTTGCTTACTTTTGAATCAATTCCGTGGCTGGGTAGAAAAAGTCAACACTCCCTCTCACACCGTTTNGCACCGTTTGTTTACCCTGCTGTATAATATTCCCCTGCTCTGCTGTCACAGCTCATTCGTCTGTTTGACTGATTGACGTTTAACTTGTTCCCAGCTCGGTGCCATCACAAACAATGCATGGACACTTCGGGCACACCTCATGTGTGAGGACTTCTCTTGGGTATATTAGGTGGTGCTGAATTTTTCCCCAAAGTAGTTGTATCTACATAAACTCCCGCAGTGCCAGAGAATGCCTCCAAGGCCCAGTCAATCTGTGGCACAGTTGGATTTTAAAATGTGGTCATTCTGGTGGTGTGGAAAGGTATCTTCCTGTCGTTTTAATTTCCCTGCGCTGACTTGTAACACAACTCAGTGTCTTTTCCTCTGTTCTTGGGCCATTCGTGATAGTTTCTTGGAAACGCCTGTTTGTGACATTTGTCCGTTTTTGTTTTTTTTTTGGGTTGTCTTCATACTCATTCACAGGAGTCGTTTATACACTCTGGATGCACACTCATGTTAGTTACATATTTTTAACATTTTGAGCCTTGTCTTTTCACTTTATGGTATCAATTAACAGAATTAAAATGAAATTCTTAATTTTAGTGTAATCTGTTCATCTTCTTCAGGGTGTCTTGGATATTTTTGTCCCTTTCCTCTTCTAATAGTTTTATAGTACACGTGTGAAGCTCCATGAAAAGCTCCACTGGATTTGATAAGAAATGCACTGAACCTGGGGCGCCTGGGTGGCACAGCGGTTAAGCGTCTGCCTTCGGCTCAGGGCGTGATCTCAGCGTTATGGGATCGAGCCCCACATCAGGCTCTTCGGCTATGAGCCTGCTTCTTCCTCTCCCACTCCCCCTGCTTGTGTTCCCTCTCTCGCTGGCTGTCTATCTCTGTCGAATAAATAAATAAAATATTTAAAAAAAAAAAAAAAGAAATGCACTGAACCTTAGATCAATTCGGTGAGAATTGACATCTTTCATAATTTGACATCTTTGATATTAAGCCCATATGTTATGATATAACATAGTGTAGATCTTGGTTTATTTAGGTCTCTTTAGCATCCTTCAATTAAGATTTAAAATTTTTCCATGATGTCTTGCAAAATTTTTGTTTGGTAAAATCCAAAGTGCTTTGTATTTTCATTGCTATTGTAAATAATCATTTGCTTATTGACTGCTGCTATATAGTGCATAGAAATGCACTTTGATATGGTTTCACATTCTGCAAATTTGCTAAACTCTCTTATTTATTCAGATCATTTCCCTATAATATTGTTTTAGATTTTCCACATAGAAAAATTATATCATCTGCAAATAATGACAATTTGTTTCCTCTTTTCCAATCTTTGTAGCTTTTATTTCTTTTTCTTACTTGCTACAGTGGCTAAGCTTTACAGTAAAAGGTAGGACAGAAGTAGTGAGAGATGGCACCCTTGCTTCACTCTTAATTTTAAAGGGAATATATATGTTCAATATGAAGTGTATGACATTTGCCATATATTTTTGTGGATGCCCTTTATCAAGATAAGAAAGTTTCTTTTTATTACTGGCTTGCTAAGCATTTTTATCATGCATGGATTTTTATTGTTTTACACAAAGAGTACTTAATTTCTGAAAGCTTTCATATATGAGGATATTTTCCTATATGCCTCCAATTATAAGCTATATTTTGGTATAATATCAAATTAGGTAAAGTATCATATTTCTTAATCATAGGCTTTCCCGCCTCAATCTTTATAGACTTGACTCCAATCTTTATTTAAAACGAAGAAAAATACAAGTATTTAGAAAATGAATGCATTTGTTCCATAGCTTGTGCATAGGATTTTATTGTTGCTTTAACCTTACCCAAAATATTGAACTAGAGGGGAATCAGTAGATTATTAAAGAAAATTTTTACTCGATGGGGAGCTGTATGCCAAGTCTTCTTTGAAAAGAAAATGTTTTCACATATGACCAAATTCAAAAGCCCTAGCCAGTTTGTTTTTCGTGGAGAAGAAGGTGGTGCCGAAACAGGCAGACGCTGTAAGCTTGGGACCACTGGTCGGGGCGCAGCTGTTAACTGATGATGGTAATAATTTTAAAAGTTAATTTGATTTGCTACGAGTGAATATTTGGGATGGCAAAATGAGACAACACTAGGACAGGCCATATCCGGATGTGCCAACTGCCATCTGTAAAAAGGAAGCAAGGCGGGCAGGAAGATAGTGGCCGATCATCAGAGGTCACTGACCATGGTTAAGTGACGTTTGGAGGCCGTTGTCATGCCTTGTCAGTCACTCCCATATGTGTGTTAGTGTGTACGTGCAGCTGTGGCCGCATTCTTTTCAAGTGCCATGAAATGCTGCCAGGCCCCAATGCTAATTCTTGGCCCACCACTGCCTGCCCTGTCTGTTGTCAGACAGACTGGCAAGGCTCTTTGCAAGTAGGAAGGGCAAATGGTTTCGCTTATTTTGGCCCTAGCGTGATTACCGATTTTTGCCCTGACCTCGGCAGCCCCGGCAATATTCTTGTTCAAATCCAGGCCAGTTTTGGTCCACCACGTCTAGGGCCACCATCCTGCATGCCGGGAGGGCTGACCATCAACCAGCCGCTCCGTCTTCTGCAAGATGGTAGAGATGTCAAGAGCAGGTTCCTCCTGGGGTTCAAAGAACCCCTCGGGAGACTTTTCCTCCATTTTCCCCAACCCGTTCCCACCTCATCGAGGGCCAGGACAGAGCAGACACTGGCAGCGCCAGCGGGAACAGTGGCAGCCACGGGTCAGATGCTCTAGCAGTTGAGGCCTCGTGAGCGCCGACTCTGGCTGCCTGTGGAGGGGCTCGCTTGGAGCCATTTGGAAACACGTGGTGGTGGCTGAGCCGTCCGCCACCGTGTACACGGCTGGACAGCTGCCACAGGATGGCAGTGCAGCTGAAGGTCCGGGGCCCAGGCTGGCTTGGATTTTATACTTTGTTTTCACCTTGGAGTGCCAGTACAAATCATTAACAATAAAGAGAACAAATCCACCACTGGTGACTTTGTGTGTGTGCTTGAGTGTGTGTGTGTGTGCACACGCATATAAGACGGAGAGAAATAAATCCATCGACTGATTGGCTTACCACTTTGGAAAAAGAATGGAGCCCATTCTTATCATTTATTCCTTTCTGAACCAGTCCGCATTTAAAGTCATGGACTCTGGGAAACAAACTGAGGGCTTCAGAGGGGAGGGGGGTGGGGGAATGGGATAGACTGGTGATGGGTAGTAAGGAGGGCACGTATTGCATGGTGCACTGGGTGTTATACGCAACTAATGAGTCATGGAACTTTACATCAAAAACCAGGGATGTACTGTATGGTGACTAATATAATAAAAAAATATTATTATTAAAAAAATTAAATTAAAAAAAATTTAAAAATAATAAAGTCACGCAACAATGTGTGACTAGAATGTACTCTTCCCCTGAGGAGCACTGTGTCCTGCAGCGTCTCCTGTGTGAGCACACACACGTACCACAAAGCTTGCAAAGCCCAGCCTGCTGAGTCCTGCGACAGTGTTTAGATCAGAAGCCCCTCCCACCCTTCTGATACTGTTCCTCCCTCGGGACATGGGGGCAGAAGGAGCTTCCAAGAGGCTGTCAGAAGCCACAAAATGGGAACTGGGATGGAGGGGGGAGAGGCGAGGTGAGGCTGAGGCTGTTTCCAGAGAAGTCTGCTGCAGGCTTTAACAAGGCATGTCCCATGCCCCCTCTTCTTTCTTTTTCTTTTTTTTTTTTTTTAAAGATTTTATTTATTTATTTGACAGAGATAGAGATAGCCAGCGAGAGAGGGAACACAAACAGGGNAGGCAGACGCTTAACCGCTTAACCGCTGTGCCACCCAGGCGCCCCCCGCTCTTCTTTCTTAACTCTGCCTCATCCTCATTTCCCCCACTTATGGATGGCCCTGCAAAAACAAGGTCTTGCNCTTTAACAAGGCATGTCCCATGCCCCCTCTTCTTTCTTAACTCTGCCTCATCCTCATTTCCCCCACTTATGGATGGCCCTGCAAAAACAAGGTCTTGCCTACTGAATCCCTCCCCCCTTATATTAATTAACAGTCTGTAGCATCCTTTTTCCTGGCGGCGTGAATAGGTCTTGCCCCAGCTTCTTTGTGTGAGCCTATCAGATGCTCATAAACCTTGATTAAATCACCTCTTTTCACATCTTAACATGCTCCGCTCTCAAAGACTGCCCTCACATGGCCCTCTCCTCCTGCGAGCCCCACCGCCCCCCACACTTCCCCAAACACTCGAATGGCCTATTTTTAGTGGGTAAGTGCTGCTGAGCACAATATTCTGCATGGGATTTGAGCAAGCCCTTTAAAAGGCTGCCATTACCGTTTGAACTATGAAGCTCCAGAAGTTACCCCCTTAGGAAAGCTGCCTTGTGCAGTCTCTGTCTTCAGAGCTGTTAAGGAGGACGCTGCCAAAGCACATTGTCTCCTAATTCACTTATTAGACTCCAATTGGAGTCATTTAATCATGACTTAAGTGTTTTTCTGTTCCTGTGTAGTCAGTGGCCTTGTGCTGTGTCCAGTAGAAAAATCACACACTAAATTCTAGGTGCGCATTTTTCCAGACTTCTCAAAATTCCTTGAAATATGACTGCCCACTCCAGCTTGTCAATTTTTTTTTTCCTACGTACCTAAAAATTGCTGGGTAATCGTTCTCCCAAAATNTGTACCTAAAAATTACTGGGTAATCGTTCTCCCAAAATGCAAACTTCCCTGTTGACCATTTACTGAGTCACCCACCTGCCTTTTTCTGTAGAGTGAAGTGTTCCTGCTTCTCTGTTTCATTTCACATGCCACCAGGTTGCATTTGATAGCCTAATAAATAGGAATTTCTTTTTCAGATGATTTGCTGAAATCAAAGTCCCTTCTCTTCATTTTGCTTCCCGGTCATTTCATTACAATCTTTTTCTCCACTCTGAAAGGTGATTTTGAATGGGTGTGCACACACGCTCCATCTGGGGCTCCTCACTGGTCATTCCCTGTCCCCCTTGCTCTAACAGGCAGCTTCCTGCCCAGTGCTGTTTCTCATACAATCACACAGCCTTGAAACTGAACCTGTATATTTGAACATCCCTCTTTACTGAGATGGTGAATCTTAGATCTGGAAGTATAGACCAATGTGGGGACCGAATTCCATGTGACACAATATATGTTCATTTTTACTTGTAATATTGCTCTAATTAAAAGACTAGGGTTTTTTTTTTCTAGTATATGTCACTTCCCTCCTTCCCACTGTGACATTCATTTGTGTAGAATTAGCCCTTCCTAGGGATGAAAAGCAAGATTGGTTTGAACCATCCTGAAATTATAGCCAGTATAAGTCCCTTCAGATGTCCATGCCAAAAATCATAATGTGAAAGAAAAATAAACACACCCATTCACATAGTCAGGAATGAGCACCATAGGGCTTTGCATAAAGTATGGAGCTTTTTTTTTTTTTATCAAAGTATAACTGACATACAATATCCTCTTAGTTTCAGGTGTACATCATAGTGATTCAATATTTTTATACATTATTAAATCATCCCCATAATACATATAGTTAGCAACTGTCACCATACAAAGGTATTATAATATTATTGACTATATTCTCTGTGCTGTTCATGCACCCCCATGGCTTCCATTATGTATATATACACCACATATTTATCCATTCATCTGTGGATGGACACTTGGGTTGCTTCTATATCTTGGCTATTGTAAATAATGCTTCAATAAAAGTAAGGGTGTGCATATCTTTTCAAATTAGTGTTTTCATTTTCTTTGGGTAAATACCCAATAGCGTAATTGGTGGATCACATGATAATTCTATTTTTAATTTCTTGAGGAACCTCCATACGGTTTTCTGCAGTGGCTGTACCAGTTTGCATTCCCACCAACAGTGCATGAGGGACCCTTTATCTCCACACTCTTGCCAACACTTGTTATTTCTTGACTTTTTGATTGTAGCCATTTTGACAGGTGTGAGGTGACATCTCATTGTGGTTTTGATTTGCATTACCCTGATGATGAGTGATGTTAACCATNTTTATCTCCACACTCTTGCCAACACTTGTTATTTCTTGACTTTTTGATTGTAGCCATATTGACAGGTGTGAGGTGACATCTCATTGTGGTTTTGATTTGCATTACCCTGATGATGAGTGATGTTAACCATCTTTTCATGTGTCTATTGGCCATCTGGATGTCTTTGTAAAAATGTCTTTTCATGTCCTCTGCCCATTTTTAATTGGATTATTTTTGGTGTTAAGTTGTGTAAGTTCTTTAAATATATGTTGGATACAAATCCCTTACTAGATATATCATTTGCATATATCTCCCCCCATTCAGTAGGTTGCCTTTTTATTTTGTTGACGGTTTCATTCACTGTGCGAAAGCTTTTATTTTGCTGTAGTCCCAGTAGTTTAATTTTGCTTTTGTTTCCTTTGGCAAAGGAGACATAGCTAGAAAAAATGTTTCTATGGCTGATGTCAAATAGATTTCTGCTTATGTTTTCTTCTAGGAAGTTTATGTTTTCAGGTCTCACATTTAGGTCTTTAATCCACTACGAGTTTATTTTTGTGTGTGGTGTAAGACAGTGGTCCAGTTTCATTCTTTTGCACGTAGCTGTCCAGTTTTACCAGCACCATTTGTTGAAGAGACTGTCTTTTTCCCATTGGATATTTTTCCTGCTTTGTCATACATTAATTGATCATAAAAGGATGGATTTATTTCTGGGCTGTTTGTTCTGTTCTATTGGTCTATATGTCTATTTCTGTGTCAGTACCATACTGTTTTTGTTTACTACAGATTTGTATTATATCTTGAAATCTGGGATTGTGATACCTTCAGTTTTGTTCCTCTCTTTCAAGATTGCTTTGGCTGTTTGGGGTCTTTTGTGGCCCCATGCAAATTTTAGGATAATTCTAGTTCTGTGAAAAATGTTAGTGTTTTGATAGGGATTGCATTGAATCTGTAGATTGCTTTGGGTGATATGGGCATCTTAACAATATTGGTTGTCCCAATTCATATCTTTCCATTTGTTTTTTGTCTTCTTCAATTTCTTTCACCAATGTGTTATAGTTTTCAGAGCAGAAGTCTTTCACCTCCTGGTTAAGTTTATTCCTAGGTATTTTATTATTTTGGGTACAATTGTAAATGAGATTGTTTTCTTAATTTCTTTCTGCTTCTTCATTATTGGTGTATAGAAATACAACAGATGTCTGTATATTAATTTTGTATCCTGTGAATTTACTAAATTCATTTATCAGTTTTAGTAGTTTTTTGGTGGGGTCTTCCAGGTTTAATTTATATAGTATCATGTCATCTATAAATAGTGCAAGTTTTACTTCTTCCTTATCAGTTTGGATGCCTTTTATTCCTTCTTCTTGTCTGATTGCTGTGGCTAGGACTTCCAGTACTGTACTGAATAGAAGTGGTGGGAGTGTCTTGTTCCTGACATTAGGGGGAAAGCTCTTAGTTTTTTATGGGAAGGTATAAATTCCTATTTCAAGTGCCTCAGTCGTATTCATGCTAGTAAGAATCTCTGCCTTGAGGATAGTGCCTGTGAATGAATGGAAGAGAAAGGAGTATCCCGTCTCATAGCCAAGATTTTTTTTTTTAATATTAAGGGCTTTTATTAATGAGAATTTAAAGCCAGCAAACTCATTACCCACTAACATCAATCTAACATGGGAGATGAGGGGTGGGAACTCACATTTATTAATGGATCACTCTTCACCAGATCTCTCTACACACCTTATCGAATATGAACTCCCATAGTCCTTGTATCAGCCCTTCCAAGTGGGCATTATTACCTCATAAAATGGAGGAAACTGATAGTCTCCATATTATGCAAGAAAACCAGTGTTTTCATTATCTGAAAGGAAATGTGTATGTTTAAATCACATATTAATACCCAGGGAGAAAATTTCAGTGCAGGGATGACCCTGCATCCCAAAAGACTGTGCTGCATGTGAACTGTACATGAATAAATCACATAAAGTGTAAGACATAACTCATACACGTGTCTGTTGGACCAGATCTACAGTATTATTTAAAAATGCAGGCTTTCCACCAAGCTTTATAAAAACAAGGAAATATCTCATGGCAAGACCACTGCAGCGACCTGTAAGTTATCTGTAACCCCCATCTCCATAGTTGCTATGCTGGCCACCATCTTTGTCATGCTGTACCTGTGTACTCTTGGTATATATTCTAAGAGAATTTAGTTCAAAAGTGTTTAAAAGTGAATTATTCTCTTTCCTTAGAATGCAAAGGATACTGGTCTAAAACAGAGCGTTCAATTCTCACACTGTTGCTTATTAGCTTTGTGAATTTTGGGCAAGCCATCTTACCTCACTGAGCACCAGTTTCCTAACCTATGAAGTGGAGATGTAATTTATGACAAACTTTCCCACATCACAAGGTAAAAGCAGATGATGATGTAAAAGTATTTAAAGATGTGAAGTACTCTACAAGTGCAAAATGTTGTAATTACTTTAGCTCAAGTGTTCACGTGTGCTACAAGTCCATCTTAGCCTCCTTGTAAAGGAAGACATTTTCAGGCTTTTAGGCAATATTTCTTCTCCCTCCAAAATTAATGTAAATTTAGGAAAATTTAGTGTTTCTTTTAAAAATTCAAGTTAACAAATGTTTTCAAATTGCATTAATAATGCACTTGCTGTATTTTATTTTTTAATTATGTATCTGGAGGTACCTATGAGATTTCACATTCTCTTTTTTTTTTTTTTTTCAGAGTCATACTCTGAGGAAAAAAACTACTCAGGGTGAGGTCATTATCAAGAATTAAATAAGTGTGAAATCAGGTGCTTTCAATCAGTAATTCAATCAGTAATGTATGAAGACTAGACTCAACAGCATACCTCCCAGGGTACTTTATAGCAGAGGAATGGATCAAAGGTTTCTATGTAAGCAATGCTTAAAGACATTTCATTTCAAACCATGGGCACCAAAAGCAACCAAGTAGGTTTAGAATATCATTGAAAGTTGAAACTGAACTATCTGAGTTATAAAGGAGGTCTAGAATCTAATACATAGTTTTAAAAAATGCTTTGGAAAATTGTTTCACACATTGTCAAGAGTTACAAACACCTTAGATGTGCACTGTCCCAAATGATAGTCAATTGCCAGATGTGACAATTTAGATTTTATAAATAGAAAGATTAAATAAAATTTAAAGTTCAGTATTGCAGTCACACTTGCCATGTTTCACAGGCTCAACAGCTACACATAGCTAGTGGCTACCACACCGCACAGCAAATGATTTGCATCATTGTGAAAAGTTCTCTTGGACAGCGATGCTACAGACCGGTCACATTCATGGGATTTGTAATCAGCGGTGTTGGGCCTCTCTATGAAAACCCTTTCCTAAAATGCTAATCACCAGCACCATTTGGTTGTGAGCCCCTGATGTGCAGATATGGTACTAATAGATGGGTACTCAGTGAAGGCCCAGTGGGTAGAAGGAGGAAATGATTTCTGTCTACACCTGCTTTGTGGGGTCACCTGGGAAGAAAATCCCCCCCAGATCGGGTGCCAAAGGTGAACAGATGGGGAGAAAGGGTAGCATGGGAGAAGGGGCAGAGCAGGCAAGCTCTCTGGCATATTTAGTCACAGTGTAGGCAAGCCAAGGGGCACCACATATGTCCTTCCTGCCCATTTATGTTTGTGTACAGCCCAACTTCCTCACCAGTTATGCATGGCAGCCTCAGTGACTAACATCCTATCCTGTTGTCAGATTGCAGGTCTTGGTTTGGGGTTCAGGAGATGTGACAGGTATGTTTAGAACTGACTTTTGTCCCTTTGAGAATCTTTGCAATATCACTTTCCAAAATTTTGCTGCAGGAGTTAAAGTTCTTTATAGATTTTCTTCCTCCTTCTCATCAGGCAGCATGTGGGTTGAAGGTTATTATTTATGAGTCTAAAATAATAGCTAATGAGCCAACGGTTATCTACAAGGCTAGTAAATTGCTTTAGTATAAATACCTCTTTACCAAGCTCCAGGAAGCAACTGAGTTGTTCTATTGTTATTGGAATTGTTAAAAAATACATTTCAGAAATCATGTTTTCACTCTACTGAGCCATGAGAAAAAAATGGCCTGTCTGCCTGAATTTTCTGTGGCAAACTAACAATTGCAAAAAGATGCTTTGAAGCCAACTGGCCAGCATGGAGTTATCACACATGAAACATTCTCATCCCTTCCCTCCTAAGCCTGGATCTTTTTATGTTTCTTTTTAAGGATTATTTTGTACATATTTGCTTATTTTTTAGTATTTTCCATTACAAAAACAATACATGCTTATTATAGAAAATTTAGAAAAATATTTTAAAAGCTAAGTGGAATACAAAACCCAACCTAATCTCCCTACTTAGAGAATATTTAGGATGGTTAAGCTATTTGAGATGAGAAGAGTTGAATGATAACTGCTGATTGCTCCCAGAATGAAGACCTGCAATAAGTTCATGGACAGTGTAACTTGCCTCTCTTGGAACCTAGGCGCTGGGAAAGACCTTAATTGCAGACCAGCACACTCACCTCATAAATGAGAAACCCAAAGTGGCAGGGCTCGCCACCAGTCACAACCAAGACACTGGCATCAGTAACACTGGAACCACAGTCCCTTGACTCTCAGTTGCATTCCCTTTACACAGGGACAAGAGTAATATGTTTTCCATTGTGCAGTGACATGCTTTAGAGAAAGCACCTGCTTGGAACATGAGAATAATTTTTCTCCTCTGACAAAGTACTGCAGGAGATGCCCAGGATAATTCATGTGTGCAGGAAGAAAATATTAGAACCTCTATTTGTATTTGTATTTTTTTAAAAAATAGAGAGGAATCAAACATTATTAGTATTTGAAATATAGTTACTGGCACCTTCTTGGGCCAGATGAAAGACAGATATGCGTTCTGCAGGGACTCAACATATCCAGGGTTGCAGGGAGATGTCACAGCATAGAGGGATCAACCTTATTAGTGAACTTTGGAATTTACTGTAGCTTTTGTGTATCTGGTTCTGTGGATTTATAGATACTCTATGGTTTTAACTAAACTAACCTCCACAAAATGGACAAGATCATTTAAAGGACTCCTTCAAAGAAACCACAGGTTGAAAATCCTGATAAAGCATGCATGAGTGAGCCAGGAAATGACAGAATCAGTGTCTCATACTCCTCATTTAGGCTCTTTACTGGCTTCATTAGGAGTACCTATAATTCAGTTGCAGACAAGAGAATCCTCTCTGACTAGTTCAAACAGGAGGTGAGGTACTGCTAGTTATGGGTAGTTTATAAAAATGCCTTGAATGGGCCGAAGGCTTTAATCTGACTTCCAGGAAAATTTTAGAAAATGGCTTTGCATACCTGGCCAATCTTTGCCACAGTGAGGACCAACTCTGCGACCACGCCTCTCTGCCACAGTCCACACCAGCAAAGTGGGTACCATAAGTCCTGCCTCTTGCTGCCTATTGCTACAGCCAGTGCCAGACAATACCATGACAAGGCTTACCAGAAAAGCAAGGAAAATAGTGGAAGCAGAGTCTCCACCTCAGTGATGCTCACATCCACCTTCCAAGTCTTGCATGAAGGTGTCTCTTTGGAGGAAGCTTGGTCCCATGTAGAGCCCAGATTACAGACTCAGTTCCGTGTAGAACCCACATTTCCACTATCTGGGAAATGTAGTCTTTCATTTTTCTGCCTGTGATATTTTGGATAAGACACGCTACAAGAGGTCTGAGATGCGGCTGGCTGAGCTAGTCTGCATTATCTCCAATAACTGGCTAATCAAACTTACCAGAAGTCAGTCCCCCCCAAATACAAAACTATCATTAAGAAGACTACTTAAAATTTAGGTTTACATCTATTATCAATGAATTTATTATCACCAAGGATGAACTTTGCCCTAATTATATACAGGTCAACAAACCCCTGTCCAAAATCCTGGCAGCAGATGTTATAGCATTCCGTATATATATATATATATATATACATATGTATATATGTGTGTGTGTGTATATATATATATATATATACACACACACGCACACACACTCAAATAAAAAAGGTAAAAAAAATAAAATAAAGAAAAAATTATTTGGGGAATAGATTTACCCTCTCACTTGAAACAACTAAAAACTGCACAAAATATTTGAAAAAAATTGAATAAAGGGTACTGGATATAAGGCAATGAAGGACAGTGAATTCTGAGAGACTGGAAACAGATAAGATACACCCTCATTTGATCCAGCTTGTTGCCTTGAGAGATTTTTGAGGCCAAGGCAAAGGGTGGAACCCAGCAGAAACCCTGCACTGAGGAATTAAGCTATGACCCTGGGGGTGGGGGTGGGGGGTGGCCAAGGTTGCTAGAGTTCTCAGTACAGGATTCTGGGGAGGAGAGAGCTGCAGAGAGACAACCATGGAGATCTGCAGAAGGCCCCACTAGAGAATCCAGTTGAGCACTAATCAGTGTTTGCAGGTGAGGAAACTACCCAAGGTCAGGAAAGAATCACTCAAGAGGATTAAAGGTCACGATGCCTGATACTCACACAGAGCTGGGAACAGTGCCTGTTCCAACCAGCCAGCTCGACGAAGCTCCAGATTCAGGGGGCAGTGGGTGGAGTACACACCATGGTCTTCTCTCAGTAATGAGAAAAACCAACAGGCATCCAAAGAAGCAGGAAAATACGACCCCTTATGAAGAGAAAAATGAATCGATTGAAACAAATCCAGAATTGACCCAGATGTCAGAATTATCAGACAAGCATATTAAAAGTTACTGTAGTTGTATTCCACATATTAAAAAGTTAAGGGATGTAGAAGGTATCTATAAGACCCAAATCAGACTTCTAGAGATGAAAACTATAATGTCTAAGATGAAAAATTACCTGGGATCAGATTAATGAAAATTAGACCTTGCTGAAGAAAAGATTAGTGAACTTGAATATATAACAGTTCAAACTACCCAAAATATTACTTATTTATGATCTCTCCAACCTAATACATGGCATAACAACCCCCTCATATTACATAGACCGCCATATCGACCCCCAGCCACCATCTCTGAGTCATTCTCTGTTCTCACTCTGTTTAACTTCTCTGTTAATTTACTCTTCCTGTTGATAACCCCATTATAACCCCAGTGTTACGGACTAAATTGTGTTCCTCAGAATCCATATGTTGAAGCCCTAATCCCCAATGTGACTATCTGGCAATAGGGTCTTTAGGAGTAATTAAGGTAAAATGAGGGTCATAAGGGTGGTACCCTTATTTGGTAGGACTGTGGCCTTATAAGAAGAGGAAAAGAGAGATCTCTCTCTCTCTCTCCTTCATGTGAGGACACAGTGAGAAAACAGCCCTCTGCCAACCAGGAGGAGAATTCTTGCCAGAAACTATTGAAACCCGGAAACCATGGCACCCTGATCTTGACCTTCCAAGAAATACACTTCTGTTAAGTTCCCCAGTCTGTGGTATTTTGTTATGACAGCCTGAGCAAACTAAAACAGACTTACACCCCAAGTTTGGTGCTGCCATCCACTCAGGCAGAAGATTTTGCTGCTTCCAACAGCTGCTGGCCACGTTCTCTTCCAGCACTCCAGTTCAGCCACTGGGGAATGACCTCCGTGTCAGCTAGGCCTCGGTTCAGCAGCCTCAGGTTCCTTACTGGGGCATAAAGGGACTGTCCTGGTTCTCACTGGGTGGTGTTCATGTGGTGGTGTTAATGTGCAAAAGGAGGGTGTACTCCTCAGCGGACACACCCAGGGGGGCCTCGCCTACCAGGGCTGCCTCGCCTGGCCACGCCATTCCTCTAAGCTCCATTTCCCTTACCTGTGAAAGGGGGGCTCAGAACTGCTTCTTGGGGTGCTGTGAAGGCCACACGAGGTGAGGAGCAGAACTATGCGGCTCAGAGCCTGTCCTGGAGGAGCTGCCCCACCCACGCTCACGCTCACGGGGCTGCGCTTCTACAGGAGCCCCCAGCCTGGGGGTGGTGCTGCCGCAGGTCCTGTGCACCCCCAAACCTGGCTCTGCATGTGCTGCCCGGCGGTTTCCGGCACCCGGTCCGGACAACTCTGCAGAGTGACAGATGGCAGAGTCACCGCATGGCCCCAGCCGCTTTTCCTTCCCTCCACAGACACGCTCTGTCCCCCATGCAGCAAACTCTGAGCTGTGTTTCGTGACTTATTAGTCCCTCTATCTGGTAATTTGGGGAGAAGAGAGCACCAAATGCCACCAAGGCTGCCCCCGCCGTTGCTAATAGGAGCTGCGGTTTGGATCCCACGGCACCAGCTTGGCCCCAGCGGCTCCAGCAGCTGCCTGAGCGCTGTCTGCCAGGCCAGGCTACGTGCTGCAGGCTCCGAGGGCAGAATAGAGCCCAGCACAGTCACGCTGGGCTCCCGGAGGCTCGCAGCATTAATAATCTATAGTTCACTCATTAGGAGCAAATCCAAGTGAAATAGGAAAATATACACCACGCTGGAGGCCGCAAGGCTGCTGGGAGGTGGCTTCTTTGCTCTGTGGCAGGCTTAATGATTAGTTCCCAGCCACTAGCAGCCCCAGCTGACAAGCGGCGCCTGCAAGCTGTAGGCTTCCTGCACGTGATAATTGAACAAAGCGAGGATTCATTCAAGATATTAACACAGACTCTCTACCAGGGGTCTGCTGGGCTTGCCAGGCCCCTGAATTGAACCCTCTACAGTGCACCCTTGGAGGCTGTTCATTGGGTCAATTATTGCCCTCTGGACAGATCTGCAAGTGGGTCTTTCCAGATGCAGGGTCCAAGGCTGCTGAGGTCCTGGCAAGGATTTAATAGATAAACTAATATAACCCCGCCCTGATTTCTCCAATTATGCACTGGGCCAAAGTGCTAACCTAGGCCTTTATGGCAACAGGTCCACCCATAGCACTCTAAATAGGAAGATACTTGAAGTGGAAAAGCATTTCTAATTTCAGAGTTAAAAATATATATAATTTATTTCAAGCTATTATTGGATAAAAAGTTTTTTTAAAAGGCTTTGTTGATATTCTTCCTGGTCATAACCGTTAGTTGGGAACCTCTGTCTGCAGGTGACAGAAGCCCAGCTCATACTAAGTGAAATCCCAGAAGAGACTAGAATGTCCTGCAGAACTATACCAAGCAAGGGGCTGGTAGCACCAGAGCCAGGATTTGAAACCCCACCAGAATTCGGCTTCTTGTCCCTATTTGTTGGCTTCCTTCTCTCAGACTGGCATCCCCTTAGGGTGAAAGTCCTGGGAAGCCCCAAGCTCATGCACCTCATAGCTTGGTCCTTAGAGAGTCGGAGCCTCTCTTTCCCAGTGCCACTTTGAAACATTCCTGGAGAAGAACTCAAAAAGGTCTGGCCCCTACAATGAGCCCATCCATTCAGACCATCAGCCTGGCCATGTCCCAGCCCTCAGGGACACGACCTTAGACTCTCCCAGCCTCACTAGTTCCCCTGACAGTTCCAGCTCCTCCTCCCACTTCTGGCCTTGGATAAATACCTGTGCCACAGGCTATAGGATCTGGTTTCCCAAGCAACCGTCAAAGAGGCTGCATGATGCAAGGCAGAAGTGCAGGGGCCTAATTTTCTGTGGATAGGAGGGAGCCAGAGAAGACAAATCCCCTCTCTCTGACCCCGATAGACTATGCCAGGATCCAGTGTCTCCATATAGCCTGTCCAGAGATGTCCTACAGGGCTGAGTAGGTGCCCTTGCCTGAAACAGTGGCGGTAATCCTGCACTGTTCCCCGTCTTTCACTGCTTCAGTTGCCCTTCCTTTTACTCTGGCTGCTTTTGGATTGTACCGCCCAAATAAAACATTAACACTTAATCCTTGCCTGAGGCTCTGTTTCCCTGGGAGGACCGTGAACACACTAGAATAACAAAAATGATGAAAATCCTGAACACAGCTTTTTTATTCTGCCCAAAGCCCATGGGAACAAAGAACTCAGGCTGAGCTGGAGACAGTTTCCAATAAACTTGTCTCAGAATTAGGATTTCACTAGGTTAAATTTAGATCAAAGGTTGGGGAAAAGACTTCCTATTTAGGAATGTATTGAAAAATAATTTAGGGGCTTCTGGTTAAATATGGCAGACTGCACATACAAGTTTACGTCCTCTCCCTCCTGAAATCTCTGAAAGATGAGAACAAAACTAGAAATGTGTAAATCCACCCATAAGGAGAAATAAAACTGGAAAGGAGATGCTGGCCGATGAGAGATGACAACAGATTCTGCGAAGCTTGCTGAAGCAGAGCAGAGGCCGCTGCAATCCAAGTGCCTGTAGAGGAAATCCTGGGAGATATGAATGACAACAGAGGCTGAGATGAGGCACGGGACTGAAAATGACAGATTTAAAGTAAATAAGATGCCCCCTCCCCCAGTCTTCTCCCCTTCCTGCAACTGCCGTGTTAACCACTGCTTCCTCTCTCCCCCTCAGGTGTGGGGCTAAAAGGAGAAGAAATTGGGTGAGAGCCCCAGTACTGATTGGCAGAGTCCCTAGTCTGCTTCTCCTGACCTGTTCCCAGGGTGGTGGCAGCCAGGAGCAGAGGTATTGACAGATAGTCAAGGAAATGTCATAAAAAAGGAAACAAAGCCCTCTATCTGACTAGTGAGAACCCCAAAAAGAGAAAGCAGAGAAAACAGTGTAGGTGTCTTTTAAAGGCACAATAGAAGAAAGAAGTCCCAGAACTGAAAGACATCAATCTCCAGGTCGAAAAATCCCCAATAAATTATCAATAGCCCAAAGGCTTTCGAGCATGAAATTCAAGAACAGCAGGGGAAATGAGAAGCACCTCAAATCCAGTGAAGAAAACATGGCACTAGACACATTAAAAAGGAACTAGGATCAAAATGGCGTCAGGTTTTTCAATAGCAACCTCAGAACCTGAAAGCCAGTGGGCCAATGTCTTCAAACTTCTGCAAGGAAAAATTTTCAAACAATAATTCTATGGCCACCCATCAAGAAAGTGCCAAAGGGATAGAACTATTGCTGCTCATAAATGAAGGAGGGATGGGGGGATTAGAGCATCACTGTTTTGCAATTTCTAGTGGGTTAAAGGACAGAGGTGTTGACAGAGAGAAAGAGACAACCAGATACTATGTGCTTCGTGATAGGGAAGCACCACCTTGAAAAAAAAATTGAACCTGAATCTTCCCAGGACCTTAGACCCACCACCCAACCTGTGGGAAATAGAGGAGATAGAGGAATATGTTAAATAATACCATGGAGCTGCGGTCCACAAAATTCAGAGCGTGGGAAACAGCCTGAGCCCTTCCACAAACCAATTGCGAGAAATGAAACCAAGCTGGAGGGGTAGCCTATGGGTTAAAACAGATTTTTAAAAAATCAACTTTTTTTTGATCCTGATATGAATAAGCAATAAAAAGAAATTATGCCATTTCTTACTTTATTAAAAATCTGAACACTGGATATTTGATGATAAGGAATTATTAATGTTTTACATGTGAAGACAGTACTGGAGTTATATGTGTATTTTAAAAACCAGAATCCTTATCTTTTAGAGATACATAATAAATATCTGGGATATGCTTTAAAATAACCCAGAAATAAGAAGAGTATTTGGAGCTAGAAGTGACACAAGATTGGCCATGGGTTGGAGGCTGTTGGAACTGGGTGATGGGTAATGGGAGTTCAGTATGCTATTCTTCTTTTTAAAAATTTTTTATTTCGTAGTATGCTATCCTTCTAATTTAAACATTTTTCTTTTTAAAAAACAATTATTTAAACCAAAACAAAAACAATTCACTCATTTCTCCCACCCCTTGCCCCCCACCTCTGGCCACCATCAATATGTTCTCTGTGTCTATGAGCTTAATGTCTTGTCTCATTTTGTTTTAAGATCCCACATATAAGAGAGACCATACAGTATTTGTCTTTCTCTCTCTGACTTATTTTGCTTAGCATAATGCCTTTGAGCATATTTTAAAATTGTTTTTTAAATATTCTTTAAAAATGTTTTTAAAACATTTTAAAATTCTACATAGTGAAGCATTATTTTTTTTTAAAGCACCAAAGTTGTAAACTTAAAAGGAGTAAAGCAGGGTCTCAAACATTGGAGAAGAGTAGGGAAGTCCCAGTGGATCCAGGGGACTATCAGGCCACACCAGGCAGGAGCAATGAAAGAAGGATCCTGGAAGGGGAGTTAAGATGGCGGAGGAGTAGGGGACCCCTTTTTCAGCCAGTCCCCTGAGTCGAGTTGGATAGGCACCAGACCAGCATGAACATCCATGGAATCAGCCTGAGATGCAGGAAGATACATCTGTATCTCTACAAATGAACATCTCCAGCGCTGAGTATTGAGGTATGAAGCGGGGAGCTGTGAAACTGTGCACAGATATCGGAAGATAAACAGAAGGGGGAGGGAGCCGCTGCGTTCGGGCACCGGGAAGCGGTAGCTACCTGCATGGGGGAGCGGGCGGACTGGCGGACCGGCACCCCCGAGAGAACAGACTGAGACTGTGAGCCGGGGAACGCGCGCGACCAGACTGAAAACCGGAGCTCCGGTGTGCTCATTGGAACCAGACTGAGACCGGGAGATCCAGAGCATGCGGGGTGGCTGGCAGCTGGTGGCTGGCGGTGTTAGAAACACAAAGGACAGAGACGCGCCGGCCCTGGAAGTGAGGGCTGGGATGCCGGGTATGGGGCGCACATCCTGGGAAGCTGCAGGGTTGAGCAGCACCAACAGAAACAGAGTTAAAGTGGCCAGAACATCAGTGGAGAACGGTCCGCGATCCCTCTGTTCTGAGACAGAGGCTGAGATTCGGCCACTGCTGCTCTGACTCTCAGAAGAGGCACAGCAAACTGCCAGGGAAAGCCGCCAGAGAACAAAAGCCTGGAAAGACCGGCTCACAGTGTGCCCATCCCCATCGCCCCTCGCAGGGGACACGGAGACTCTACCCAAACAGGGGTGCCTGAGTATCAGCGCAGCAGGCCCCTCCCCCAGAAGGAAGGCTGAAATTTCAAGAAGCCCACATCCCTAAGATCCCTATAAAACAATTGCGCACTACCTGGGTCCTGGTCAATAATTTGGGCTCTGGACAGCCCCGCAACCTCTCCTCATCAGAATGATGAGAAGGAGAAATCCCCCCCAGCAAAGAAAAGACAATGAGTCTGTGGCCTCTGCCACAGAACTAATGGATATGGATATAACCAAATTATCAGAAATGGAATTCAGGTAACAATGGTCAAGATGATGTGTAGACTTGAAAAAAGTATTAACGAAAATGTTAATGAGAATATAGAATCTCTAAGAGCGGAAAGGAGAGCGAATCTGGCAGAAATTAAAAATTCTATGAGCCAAATGCAGTCAAAACTAGAGGCTTTGATGGCCAGGGTGAATGAGGCAGAGGAATGCATTAGCGAATTGGAGGGTGGGTTAGTAGAAGAAAAAGCTAAAATAGAATCTGGACTCAAAAAAATCCATGCTCAGGAATGTAGGTTACGGGAGATTACTGACTCAATGAAACATTCCAATGTCAGAATCATCGGCA
>NC_048230.1:89371488-89371699 GCF_002007445.2 Ailuropoda melanoleuca
GTAGTGCAATTCGCAAATCTTAGATCCAAGGATACAGTATTGAAAGCGGCCAGGGCAAAGAAATTTCTCACATACCAAGGCAAAGGTATCAGAATTCCGTCAGATTGTCTACACAGACCTGGAATGAGAGAAAGGGTTGAGGGGGTATTTTTAAAGCTCTTTCAGAGAAAAACATGCAGCCAAGGATCCTTTATCCAGCAAGGCTGTCATT
>NC_048230.1:89371799-89372407 GCF_002007445.2 Ailuropoda melanoleuca
AGTTAGAATGGCAAAAATTGACAAGGCAAGAAACAACAATTGCTGGAGAGGATGTGGAGGAAGGGGATCCCCCCTACATTGTTGGTGGGAATGCAAGTTGGTACAGCCACTAGGAAAACAGTGTGGAGGTCCCTTAAAAAGTTAGAAATTGAGCTACCCTATGATCCAGCCATTGCACTACTGGGTATTTACCCCNAGTGAAGAGAAGGGCCATATGCACCCCAATGTTCATAGCAGCATTGTCCACAATAGCTAAATTGTGGAAGGAACCGAGATGCCCTTCAAGAGATGACTGGATTAAGAAGAGGTGGTCCATATATACAATGGCATATTACTCAGCTATCAGAAAGAACGAGTTCTCAACATTTGCTGCAACATGGACGGCACTGGAGGAGATAATGCTAAGTGAAATAAGTCAAGCAGAGAAAGACAATTATCATATGGCTTCTCTCATCTGTGGAACATAAGAACTTGGAAGATCGATAGGGGAAGAAAGGGATAAAGAAAGGGGGGATAATCAGAATGGGGAATGAAGCATGAGAGACTATGGACTCTGAGAAACAAACTGAGGGCTTCAGAGGGGAGGGGGATGGGAGAATGGGATAGAC
>NC_048230.1:89372434-89416212 GCF_002007445.2 Ailuropoda melanoleuca
AGTAAGGAGGGCACGTATTGCATAGTGCACTGGGTGTTATACGCAACTAATGAATCATCGAACCTTACATCAGAAACCAGGGATGTACTGTATGGTGACTGACATAATATAATAAAAAAAAATTAAAATTAAAAAAAAAGAAGGATCCTAGGGGGAAAAACATCAATTATTTTGATTATTTGATATGTTTATGTGGAAGATAATATTAAGGGGGCATTTTAGAGAACTGCCAGAACATCTTGGGGGGGAAATGTGCTAGATACATTGAAAGCTAAGAAAAAACAAAACAAAACAAAATAGGGCACTCATTATTTCCAAGAAAAGCAAAAAGTTACCGATTTGCAAATAATATTTGCATTGTTAATATCATCACAGTTATTATTTAACCAAAAGTTGCAATACAAACTATTTGAGAAGTTGAGGATGGAGAGGAGGAAGGGTCTGTGTTTAAAAAGATAAATCCTCATTTGCATAACAAGAAGTCAGTAGGTGTGCTGGAATTAATAAATAAGAATTTATAACACGTATATATGAACAATCACATTTATGTTAGTAATCACTTTAAGAGTCAGCTGGTAGTCTGTGTGACTTAGAATCTTCTGTTGCAAGCAGCAGAAAGCAAGCAAAACTAGATTTAAACTAAAAAGAAGAATTCGTTTTAAGGATTTGTGGTTGTATCACACAGGAACGAAGGGCAGAGATACGGCTAGGCCTTAAGAAGGAACCAGAGTCAGGAGGGCCAAGGTGGCTAGTAACCAAGCAGTGGTGGCTTCTTCCTCTCTGCAGACTAGGCTTCTCGTCTTGCGCCTCACCTCCCATGTTACATGCTACAAATCCCAAACCCACAGAGACTAACTAGATGCGTCTCTATCCCAACTCCAGATTTCTTAGACAGTGACTGGCCAGCATGGTTTGATAAGCCAGTTTCAAACTATGACTGCAGATTATTTGGCATGCCTCCCATAGAGAGTGTCGGATCTATGTCCCCTTGTCTTGAGTCTGGGCAAGCTTGTGATGGCTCTGACCAAGGGACTATGGCAGAAGTGTGGCCATGTGACTTCTGAGGCTGAGGTACAGAAGGCCACACAGTTTCTGGCTTGTTTGCTGGAATATCCTGACCTGTCCTACGAGAAGTCCAACCATCGTGAGGCTGCCATTCTGTGAGGAAGCCCAAGCTATGTGGAAAGACCATGCAGACACTCTAGCAAAAGTTTCAGCTGAGCCAAGCCTTCAAGTCATCCCAGCCCAGGTGCCAGACATGTGAGTGGAGAAGCCTTCAGATGATTCCAGCACCAGTCATCTGAGTGGCTCCCAGGCTTTATTTCTTTATCTTCCCATCTGAAGCCCCTACAGTCACAGAGCAGATACAAGCCACTGTGGGCATAATAAAATGGCTTTTGCTCCATGCCACTAAATTTGGGAGTGATTGTTTGTTGCACATCAGTATCCAATGCTTGGATCGAATGACTGTCTCTGCTACAAGGAATCATGAGCTCGCAGCATGACGGCACCTACCCCCCAGGGAGGTAAGGACAGCAAAGAGTGGAGCAGATCACAACAAACTATGGCTTGACAAACAACCCTCAAGTTGTTCACTACATTTCTTGTCCTGGTATCACAGTAGCCTGTTGCCTCCCTAAGCAGAGGGAGGGCATATTGTTTGAGAACTCTTAACCTCCTGTATTTGAGCCAGGGTCTCCATTCTTGCTCTCCCACACAGTAAGGCAATGAAAAAGAGGGAAGAGTGAAGAGGTGTATTTGCCATGGTAAATGGCATCATGAATTCCCTTCCCTCCAGCCCCATAATGGTCTTCTAGCAGAAACAGTTGCCAAGAAATGGGAAATATACTCAGAGCTCTGGCATCTTCCCTCTGTGCCCTCTCGAGTACAGAGGAGATCATTAGAGGGTCCTCGTGTTGCCTAGCAACCCATGAATGCTGTTTGCTATCATGTCATTAATATGATATGAAAGTGTCTCATAGAAGACATTCATCTTGCATTAATGAAAATCAAATTTGCTAATATGACACAAAATCTGTTCTTGTGACTTTCTATACTTAAGTAGCTTATTTATTGAATTAGACTATGAGTGGTTTTCAAGCTTGAGACTGTTAAAGTATCATAATAATGACTTTGTTTTCAATAATATCAGATGGCTGTTAATGATGTGATTATGCAGCTATAACTCTGCGATCACCATCGTAGACAAAGCCTCCTCCTTAGAAGCCCAACCCCAGTGCCAGCTAACTATTTGCCACCCAACTTCTTACCGCCAAAACCTCAGCCGGGAGAGGACTCTGGTTTGAGCCACTATACTTTCTAGATTATCCACATTTTTCTTTGGAGCTCGAAGACAGAAGACCGAAGGAGTATCTGTAGCTTGAAGAAGGCTCCAATGAATAAATGGATCTCATGTAAGCATGAGAAGAAGCACCAGAAGTTCTTCAGCCATCTGCTTCTCTCTGAATGAGGGTAACAAAGTCTATCAGGCACCAAAAGAGGGTAAAAAATAGTCCCCTACTTTCAAATACAATTTATTCCTGAGAACATGTACAGAATCCAAATGTACAAAAGCCAGATAATAGACTAATATCTTACAGAGGTAATTCCCTTCCCAGAGAGTTAAGCTGCTATTGCTCAAAATGTTCCTTAGTATTTAAAAATCTCAGTTCAGCACACAGAAAGGAGTTTTGGGGTAACAATGGCTATGATATGAACAAACAAGTTGTATATTATAGTCATATACACAGAAGCAACATCTGTAAGTCAAGGGCTGCTTCTAGAGGCATTCAGAAAGAAACTTTTCAAAAATCTTAACAGCAAAGTTATATTTCTGGAAATTATTTTTTACAAAACTTTTTTTTCTGTTTACAAAGGTAATGTCTGATCATTGCATAACTCAAAGGAGGTGGGGATAAGAAGAAATGAAAATTATCCATAGACAATCACCCACATACGACCACCATAAATTTTTTGGTGTATGTCCTTCCAATATTTTTTCTCTGAATATATAAATATTTATAAATGCTAACGGTATTTTACATGCTGACTTATAGCTTGTTATTTTGGCTTGTTGAGATATTTGGAACACTTTTCCGTTTCTTGAGATATTATTTTAATTTATGTCTAGTGACTGAAGAGGGTACACCATACCACTGTGTCTTACTAGATCAGGTTGCTTCTGACTTTTTGTTTTGATAATTAACACTGTTGTAAACATCCTTAGTGGTACAGCTTTATCATATCCCTGATGGTTTCCATTACAGTTTTTAGGTGTCATTAACTCCTTTGCATTCACCATGTATTTACTGAACACCAGTGCGCTGTCTGGGTATAGCTACCAACAAGAAAGCCAGGCTTCCTTTTTTTTTTTTAATAAAAACTTTTTATTATGTTATATTAGTCACCATACAGTGCATCCCAAGTTTTTGATGTAAAGTTCCATGATTCATTACTTGCAGGCTTCCTTCCTTCATGGAGCTTAAAATTAAGTAGTAAGAAATAGAACATTTTAAATGGCAGTTAAAAAAATTCTACCACCCCAGGGAGTGTTCCCCTTCTCCCAATCTCACTCTTGTCCCTGGCACTGACCACATTCCAGATGTGTGCATGTATGTTTCTCGTATAGACTGCACACAGTTTTCTTCTCTCACTTGATAATACACATTGAAGATCTTTCTGTGGCAGTACATATCGATCCCATTCTTCTTCATGGCGTCTTTATATTTCATAGAATGGCTAAATCCTTGTTGACTTAACTATTTTCCTATTAGTGAACATTCAGTTTGTTTTCCATTCTTCCATGTTACTGTAAGTCACATGCTCATTACTTTGTGTGCATCATTAGTGGAATTTCCAGATCAATGTGTATGTGCATTTAAATTTGGATCAAGAAAAAATAAATACATAAATAAATTTTGATCAAGATATTAGCTTAAATTATCCTCAGAAAGGATTACTTCAACTTATATTCCCATCACGAGTTATGACCGGGCTTGTTTCTCCCCTTCCTCCTCAATACTGGATATATTCCACGTTTTAATTTTTGCCAACCCACAGGAAGAAGAGGGTAAAAACACAGCTTTCATTTCCTTGTTGTCAAATTTCTTGTTCCTATCCCTTACCCATTTTCCTATTGGTTGCCCTTTTTTTTTTTAACTTACTGGTATTTATAATAACATAGGCTAATAATCCTTATTATATATATATTGCAATATTTTCGAGTATATCTTTTTTTTTTTTTAGAAAAGTTCTAAGTTCAGGGGTGCCTGGCTGGCTCAGTGGATTCAGCGTCTGCCTTCGGCTCAGGTCATGATCCTAGGGTCGTGGGATTGAGCCCTGTGTCAGGCTCAGCAGGGAGTCTGCTTCTCCCTCTCCCTCTCCCTCTCCCTCTGCCCCTACCCCTACTTGTGCTCTATTTCTCTCTCTCTCAAATAAATAAAATCTTAAAAAAAAAAGAAAAGTTTTAAGTTCACAGAAAAGTTGATCATAAAGTATAGAGAGTTTCCATATACCCTCCCCTCAACACACAGTTTTATCTCCTGTTTACATCTTTAATTAGTGTGGTATATTTGCTATAGCTGATGAACCAATATTGATAGATTATTATTAACTAAAGCCCATAGTTTACAATACAGTTTACTCTTTGTGTTGTGTATTCTATGGGTCTTGACAAATGTGTAATGATACGTGTCCATCATTACTGTATCACTGTCCTAATAGTCTTTCGTGCTCTGCCTATTTATTCCTCCCTTCCTCCATACTCCCATACCCCTGGCAACCACTGATCCTTTTATTGCATCCATAGTTTTGCCTTTTCCAGATGTCATAGACTTGGATCTATATAGTACATAGCCTTTCAGATTGGCCTCTTTAACTTAGCAGTATGCATTGAAGGATCCTCCATGTCTTTTGTGGCTTAATCTCTCATTTTTGTAACACAGAATAATATTCCACCATATGGATATACCACAGTTTGTTTATGCATTCATCTATCAAAGGACATTTTCATTGCTTCTAAGTTTTGGCAATTACCTATAAAGCTATAGACATTTGGGTGCAGGTTTTTGTGTGACTATAAAGTTTTCAAGTCATTTGGCTATAAACCAACGGGTTCAATTTGGGATTGTATGGTAAGAATGTGTTTAGTTTTGTTAGAAACTGCCAAACTGTCTTCCAAAGTGGCTGTAACCATTTTGCATTCTCACCAGCAGTGAAAGAGAGTTCCTGTTGCTACACATCCTCGCCAGCACTGGGTGTTGGCAGTGTTTGGGATTTTATCCATTCTAATTGGTGTGTGGTGGTACCCGTCCACAGGACTTCTTACAAATCTTTCTTCCTGGTAGATCAGATCTATGTGCAATAGGAAGTGCTGGGCACTCAGTCATGGCAACATCAGGTCTTATCTGCCCTGGGTGAGTGCTCAGTCTTTGGCAGTCATCCCACCTTGTCCTCAAATACTATCTGTCTCCACAGAGTCCATGCTGAAGCCATGTCTCTGGTCCTGTGGACACAGGTGGACCAGACTGGTTTCATTGCTTTTCCACTTTGTAAAGTAAGCAAGCAAGCTTGTTTTAAAACCTGGACTTTAAAGATTCACTTGATATTTTAAATTAACGCACTGGGTTAAATCCGCTAAACAGTCCAAGCCGGTTTGTGTATGTGGGTAGATCCCATGTAACAAAACCACTGACTGTGTGCCCCACAGCAGTGAGGAGACCATGCCCTTGTGCCCGCTGAACTCACTGCATTTGCACTGGGGCATGTATCACTGTTTTCCTGGTCTCGGAGCACCTCAGGACAAGAACACATCTTCACCTGTGGCTCCCTGGCACCTGGCATGGTGCTTGGCACATAGTGCTGGACATCAGTGGATGTGTGATTGGCCCTGACCTATTGTGTCTGTCTGTCTCTGTCTTTGGCTGCATGAGTAGACAATATTCATCTCATTTCCCTCATTTCAACTAAAGCTTCTCCCAGTTAAGATTCTAATGGTCTCCTAATGACCAGGTACAGTATAGTTTTTGGTCTCTGATTTTTATTTACTCAGCCATTCATTTAGTAAATATTTATCAGCCACCTGCTGTGTACTATGTTCTGCAGGTACGGTTGTGAATAGGACTGAAAAATCTAGCCCTCCTGGATGTTATATTCTAGAGGAGGACGGCCGACCACACTCAAGTACATAAGTGTGCAAATAAGACCATATCAAAGAGCAACAAGGGCAACAAAACAAATAAGAAAACGTGGCCAGGAGTTGAGGTGGGTGGGGCCCCTCTGAGGAGTGAATATCTGAGCCGGAGACTCGTTGAGATACAGGCAGATGCAAAAGGTCCAGAGAGCGAGGAGGCAGCCAGGGGGACCAACATGTGCAAAGGCCTGGAAGTGGGAGAAGTCTTGGTGTGTCTGAGGAACAGAAAGGAGCCAGTGTGGCTGCAGAAGAGTAAATGAACATCGGAGGAGCTGCGTCTTGTAGGCTTTGTAGGTGGAGCTTGGGACTTGTGACATTTGTTTGCATGTGTGAAGAGCAGCAACATGCCAGTTTGTTTTAGAAGTTCACTGCAGCCGCCGTGGAGAAGGGACGGTAGGAGTTAGGAGGAGGTTCCCGCCCTTATCCCAGGTGAGAAACTGTGCTTTGGACCAGATGGACAGAGGGTGAAGTAGTCAGATTTGGGATGTATTTTAGCAGCAGAGTGTGCAAGACTTGCTCCAAGCAAATTACTCAACTGCTGACTCAAACTTCAAACTTAACATGGCCAAACAGAACTCATGATTCATCTCAGTAGTGGGCACCGGGGGTGTCCACCTCACTCTCTTCACTAGTCCATTGCCCCGTCCCCCGAGTGTGTGAATGTTGGCCTATAACTCCCAGCTACCCCCGCGGTGTCACGAGCAAAGAGCTACCTTGCCCACAAAGTGACACTTTGCCCATTCCCGAGAAGAACACAGCCAATGACAGACACAGGCTCTAAGAGGTCCCCTGCCTCGAGGTTCAGCCAACTCTGTGATGTAGTTCACGGTCCAGAGCTCCCCCTGGGTCTAGGCTGAAGCCGCACTCCCGTTCAGACCCATTCTCGCTCAGCTCCTTCCCTGCCCCTCCTGCTCCCTTGGCCCGCCCTCTGTCTTCCCTGTCCCTCTCATGAGCACCTTGTCAGACTGTGACTTCAGAGTAGAGAAGAGAGACAAGAGGGTCCCAACATTTCAACGTCCAGCAGGAAATGTGGTTCAAAAAGTAGAATACGATGTGGGATTTCCCAGAAGCTTCCAGAGAATAGTAGCGTTCAGCTGTGTCAGATTCCACTGCAGGGCTGAGTAAGTTGGGGACAGAGAATTGGTGACTGGATTTGGCTTTTGTAAGACCTGCTTCTGAGGCGGTGGAGGCTGGAAATAGCTCGAGAGAGAGGACATAATCTGAGGAACTGGAAATGCGACAAATAGAACCAAATTTTAAATGTTCTGCATGAATAGAGAACTGGGAGATAATTGGCAGAAGGTGAGGAGGAGAGATGACAAGTGTTTGTAAGCAAAGAAGTGATGCAGATGAGAGCGGGACAGCAGCAGAGCTGGAACAACATTCCTATCCTAACACCTGCAGAGGAACGGGAGAGAATTGGGGGGTGTATTTCAGGGTGAGACGATGAGACAGTGCCTGACTGCCTGTTTTCTCAATCAGCTGAGAGCAGACAAGCAGAAAGGGGACTTGGATGTTTGAGGAAAGAGAAAAAGTCACGTCAGAGGACAAAGAAGTGAATTGACCAGGGCAGGGTTTGGGGTCACTGGGCAGTGTTGAGAGCACAGAAGAGATCTCAGGGTAAATGTGATGTGGGACCAGGCAGTGGGGTTCTGTGAGGTTTTTTCTCTCCCTCTTTGGCTTCTCAAGTGCAGAAGGGCAGACAGCAGGTGACATGGAGGGAAAGGGATCGAGAGATGAAGGGTGTTTGCAGGAGAAGGACCCTAGAGCCTAAGGACTCATCCCTTCTCACCTCAGCCTCCCATCTCCGCTCTGAGAAAGTGAAACATGGCTCCAGGAGCCGGCATCTACAGCTAGGCCGTGATCAACAAGGCTCACCCGCGACACCCAGTGCTCGGCCCAGGCCCGTTTGTCCCCCTTAGGAGAGAGGACAGAGAAAGGGATACTGCAGCCAGAACCACCACACACTCTCTCTTCTGAATCGCAAGAGTGGCTGCTGTTGACGGCTCTAGCCCAGCTTTTCAGCCTCTTGCCTCCTGCCTCCTGCCTCCTGCACAGAAACCAGCGAGAGAGCCAATCACCAGACGGCTGCCCTTCACCCTGACCCTCTTAGGGACCTCCCCGCTCAAGCCTACATCCTGTAGCATGCCCCCCCAGCTCCTCCTGACCCCAACACCCCTCGGTGCTTTGCTGCCCTGCCGCAGCAGGACAGAAACCTAACTTCGCTTTACGGTCACCGCGGGTTCCAGCGGGCATCAGCTGCTCGGAGCTCCTGGCTCCCTCCCTGTTTTCCTGGTGACTTCTTATGGCACTCTGCTCCAACCTCTCCCTCTGCTCCCATCATCCCACCATCCCCAGGGAATATTGGTGTCCCCCTGGTTTTGTTTTGTCATCTCCTTCTCAGGCCACTCCTTCTCTCCTGAGACCCCCATTCACTCATTCTCCCCAACTGGACGTCAACACTTAAGTTGTCTGCAGGCACTTTGACCTCTGCCTCCTATAAGAAACGGAAGGGGCTCATCCCCGTGGCCTCTACCCTGTCCTCCTCCCCTTCCTGGAGTCTGCTTCCCACCTGGCCTCCCAGAGCCAGGACCTGGGGCAGCAACATGCCCCCTTCCCTCCCATGTCTCCCCTCCTCGATCTCCCGCAACCATTCCCTTTCACCATTACAGCTGCATTTGGCAAGCCCCTTGGCTTTGGGCTGTATCCTACTCCAGTGTAGCAGATCTAAAACATAAACGTGATGACTACACCCCTCCTTTGTTTAAACCATTTCCACGGCTCTGTATCATTTATGCAATAAAAGTCTAAGGCTCCTAGACAAGCGCTGGAATCTAGCCCCCAACTACCGCCTCCTGCCTTGCATCTGACTCAACGCAAACCATTGTCATGCCCTGACTCTCCTGCGCCTGCACAGCTTCCTGCCTCTGCATTTCCCCCTGCTCTTCCTTCTGCCTGGAATACCCTAGGCAAACACCAGTCCCCTTCCGTGCTGCTGTAATCAGCTCCCTGCGGGTTATCACGGAGCTTTTCCATGCTCTCAGGGCACTTGTCGCCCACTATTATCATTATGTTTCGCATGTCCGTTGTCTCTTCTTGTCAGAGAGCCTCTGGCTATAAGGCTCATGGCATATTTGTCTTTGCATTTGGAATATCTTTCATGGTAGGCATTCAGCAAATGCTTGTTTTTATTTTTTTTCAACTCTAGACCAGTGCTGTCCAGTAGAAATATAGTGTGAGGGGCGCCTGGGTGGCTCAGTCCTTAAGCGTCTGCCTTCGGCTCAGGTCATGATCCCAGGGTCCTGGTTAATCCCAGCCCCACATCGGGCTCCCTGCTCAGCGGGAAGCCTGCTTCTCCCTCTCCCACTCCCCCTGCTTGTGTTCCCACTCTCTCTGTCAAATAAATAATAAAAAGTCTTTAAAAAAAAAAGAAAAAGAAATATAGTGTGAGCCATGTATGTAATTTGAACTTTTTTAGTAGTCACATGAAAATCATAAAGAGAAAAAGATGAAATTAATTTGATAATATATTTGTATTCAACTCAGTATATCCAAACTGTTGTCTTTTCAACATTTAAGCAATATAAACATACTGAGATACGTTATGTTCTCTCTTTATTTAATATTAAGTCTTAAAAACCCAGTGTCTCTTTTGCACTTGTAGCACATCTCAGTTCAGACCAGCCACATTGCAAGTGCCCATAGCTACATGTGGCTGGTGGCTCCTGGGCTGGGCAGCTCGGGTCTTGGCCGTTGTTGCTCTGGACCTCTGCTTTCTTACCTACGAAACAGGAAGATCTCCAAGAACTGCAGTCTCATATCCCTTCCAGTTCTAAAAAGAAGGGCGGCGGCGGTGGGGGGGGTTGGTTCTGGTATTTCGTGATGAAGTGAAGACAATGTCTCCTCTCTGAGAGGGAAGAGTGTCTTTCCACCAGCGACAAGATGGACCTGGCCATTTCCTTGTATTCCCCTGTCCCTTGTGCTCAGCGTGTGGTGTAAAAGCCCTCAGAAGTGTGGTCCAGCCACGGAATTCCTGTGGGCTCGGATCTGAAAACTTAACTCCTTGACCATTTCTTTACTAAGAGTAACACAATAAAGAGGCTGAACAATTAGCAATTTCTTTTGAATTTTTATTTCAAAATAATTTCAAACTTCCAAAAAGTTTACACAAATAGAGCAAAGTAAAAAGCTGCATAATCTTCACCTGGATTCCCTAATTGTTAACATTTTACTATACTTGCTGTATCATTCTTTCTTTCTCTCTCTCTCTCTATCTTTACACACACACACACACACACACACACACACACACTTTATGGATGGAAAGGCATATCTCTTTTCCTAGTGTTTGAAAGTAGATTGCAGAGACACGATGCCCTCTAAATCCTTCAGTACGCACTTCCTAAGAATGTGACACCCTTCCATAACCATAGTACAATTGTCAGCATTTTAAAATGACATAAATACAGTATAAATGGACTTTTCGATCTTAGTCTTGCTAATTGTCCCACTGATAGCTTCCCTCTGATCCCAGATCCCACAGGGTGTTAGTCATTGTTTCTGCTGGACCGATTCCAATCCGGGACAGTTCCTGAGTCTTTTATCTTCACGAGCCTTCACCTGTGAAAAACACAGCCGGTCACTTTGTGTCTACCAGTTTGGGTCTGCTGGTGTTCCCTTATGATTCCTGTCAGGTGACGCCTTCTCGGCAGAACCACAGGAGCGATCTGTGTCCCTCTCCGGGCGTCCTCTCAAGAGGTATACGGTGTAGATCTGCCTGTCACTGTACCGTTAACTGTGGCCCCGTGGTTGGGGTGGAGGCTGCAGGTGTCTCTGCTAGAAATGTAATATTTTTACTTTTGTAATCCATTAATGCTATTTTGAGAGTATGTAAAGGTTCTGTTGTTTTAATCCTCCTTTTTTCCACTAGTTTTTGCATCCGTAAACAATTCTTGCTGGAAATAGCTGTTACTGTGTTGGTGCCACGGGGAGCTTTTGCAACTCCTTCATTCATTCTACACTTGCCACTTAGCTCTTGACTGTCCCTTCTCCCCCATTTGTTTATTCACTTGTCCATAACAGCGTGGACTTATGGATTCTCATACTATCTCCTGGGTCATAATTCATTACCCTCATTATTGTGTGTGTGAGAAGTAAGAACTAGGAATAGGTGTGTTGTTTTTTTGTCTGTTGTTTGTTTGTTTAAGCAGGCTCTTCGCCCATTGTGGGGCTTGAACTCACAATCCTGAGATCAAGGGTCGCACATTCCACCAACTAAGCCAGCCAGGCACCCACTGTTTGTCGAATTTTAATACTCGATTTTTGTAAACTCCAAATCTGAAAACGTAAGAGTGACAAAGAAAGTGAAGGAACACTTTGTAGTTTGTCATTATATCTGGTAAAAGCCTCAGTTAAAAAAAAAACACACACACATTAATTAGAAAAGCCTGTTATGAGGGGCGCCTGGGTGGCGCAGTCGTTAAGCGTCTGCCTTCGGCTCAGGGCATGATCCCAGTGTTCTGGGATCGAGCCCCACATCAGGCTTCATCGGTAGGAGCCTGCTTCTTCCTCTCCCACTCCCCCTGCTTGTGTTCCCTCTCTCGCTGGCTGTCTCTGTCTGTCAAATAAGTAAATAAAATCTTTAAAAAAAAAAAAAAGAAAGAAAAGCCTGTTACGAAAGGGAATTTTTTTTTCAAAGACTTTTTATTTATTTATTTGAGAGAGAGAGCACGAGAGAGAGCGCACAAGTGGGGCAGAGGGAGAAGCAGACTCCCCACTGAGGAGGGAGCCCGACACTGGGCTCAATCCCAGGACCCCGAGATCCTGACCTGAGCTGAAGGCAGACGCTTAACCTACTGAGCCACCCAGGCGCCCAGGAAAGGGAATTATTTTAAACATGTATTAATTATTGAATTACTATTAACATGTATTAAACATGCTATATACTCTGTACCAATGAGTGATATTTCTACTAAGCGCTCTTTTAAAATGTAAAGGGCAATTAATTTAACCAAAGGAGTAACGAGGCAGCAAAATGTCTTGCTTTTCTGGCATTGGCTGGTTCTTGTGGCCTCGGTCTCACAAAAGGTAATTCCACCTGGTTCTTTGTTTCCCCCACCCTCGGACTTGTGGGGGCTTATATGTGCAATATACACTTTTTTTTCCTACAGAAAATAGATAGGAAATGGCCATGGTCGCGAGCGTGGCTGAGTGGCTGAGTGGCCTAATGCTAGCCTGTGCTCTCTGCAGCCTAATTAAAGGAAAATGGTTGTGCTTTCTATGAAGAGAGACACAGAATAACAGGAGAGGGACACAGGAAGGGAAGCTGGGCACTAAGAGCTTTCCCTTTGCTGCAGAATTAAATGCTAACCTTGCCTCATACTCTTAGGCCTGAATTTATATAACAAATCAATGTAAATAGCTGGACAACTTCCAGGGCACTAGACTTATTGTGCAAATTCAATTAATGCAGCCCCTAGTAAACCAGCGATGTGCAAGGAAATGCCACAGATGGAATAAAAGGCCAGAGACGTAGAGCTAGACAGTGTAGACCTGTCCCCATACTCTGACTCCGGGCACAGGCAGCGTCGTAAGGGACGACCAGACCCACTTGACCGCTGCGGCGAAAGGTCCGGGCAGACGCGCGGCCACTGTGCTTTCACTGGTAAACTTAAATAGAAGGACAATTTTCAAGTATATAAGAATTATATTCTTTCTACAAGAAGACAGGTTTGCTCTGGCAGGTCAGGCAAAAAGGCAGATAGGTCAGAAGAAAAGCTGGCCCAGCTGGGCCTTTGATGCCTGTGCCTTAACCATGGCCCGTTCTCCCAGCCTCCATCCCGATATACATCCCACGAGCCACTGGGTTAACCATTTTTGCCTTAATTACATCACTTTTCAAAATAAACCAGCAAAAGCAAGGAACTGCATCTTTCCTCTTTTTTTTTAATCTTCATCAATTCAGACAAAAAACAATATATCGAGGCCTCAGTTTAACCATTTTTATGTTATTTTTATTGATTCCCACAGAGCTCGTTAGTGTGTGACAAAACATCCTGAAGGCTTGTTATGAAGTCTCTTACCTTCTGTGCAGCTAAACTTAATTGCTGCCATAAAACTGCAGCTAAAATCATTTATGCAGACACCCTTGAAGGTGTCTTGAAGGTAGGAAAAGAAGTCCCCGAGGAGAAAAAAACTGTAGAGTTATGCTAAAGAAAGACTCTCTTCCAAGTAAATAATGAACAAGAGTGCTTGTTTTAATATTTTGTCTCTAATTCGTACCAGAAAAGATCTGAGGTAGCTGACATAAATATAAACAATAAAATATAAGTAAGAACAATCATCACAGCAACACGATACATATGGAGCCCTTTGCCGGTGCTGGTCATAAAGCCAGCCTTGTTCCTGGATTGTCTTCTCGCGTTCTGATGGTTAAGTCTCTGAGGTAAGGACCACCCTTATTCCCATTGCACAGCTATGAATACCGAGGCCAGGAGAGGTTAAAGCTAACTAGCTTGAGATTACATAAGCAACAAGTGGCACAGCGGAGATGAAAAGAAAAAGGCATCAGGGAAATGGGGAACTAGGGGCGGGACAGCTGTGGGAGGCTGAACTGCAGTACAAAAGCTGGGTATTCAAGCACAGGTCTTTATCTAGAAGATTCATATGCCTGGCTTTGAGCTCCGTCAAGGTCAAAATAAGGAGGGAAATCTCATCAGTGGTTGAATTTGTAAGGGCCACAGGATAAATGCATTCCATTTTCTCAGGTGAAGCGGTTTCTCCTGGTCTAAGTATCCAGGATTCAGAAAAACAAACGGACAGCAGACAGGTCTTTCAGATAACCTATGAATAGTATTTCTGACAACCAGGACCCCGGTGGCAAGGGAGGCAGGGAATCTGAGCTCCGTCCCCGCACCAGCTGGGTGCTGATGCTTCCTTACTCAGGACAAACGTGCTCTGGGAATCTGTGTTCTGTGAGACACAGTAAAGCCTAAGAAAAATTTGTGTTTGAGAGAGAGCATGGCCTCCCCACGTTGGTGTGGGGGTGCCAGGGCCCGTGGGCTGGTCAGGCTCGCCCTCCGGAGACAGTTCTGCATGTGTCCGGCTCACAGACAAATAAATCACGCTAGTTCCAATGGCCTGCAGCAGACAGCAGCCTCTGAGTGCTGAGCAGAGAAGCTGGGCAGGGCAGTGTTCTCCACACCTCTGCGACCAGACGAGGGCTTCCAGAACACTGTAGGACACCAGGCTTGAAGGAGTGTTAGCTTCTGGTTCCTGGGTACATCAGGGTAGTTCGCACCACCTCTGTGCATCCCTGAGCTTACCAGCAGTAGGGGAGAGGTTGTTTACAAACCATTCACGAGATGGCCGACTTCTGCCCAAGATTAGAATTTGGGTTTTAGTGCTAGTGCGTCGTAAACCATTTTTCCCTAGAGCAGTAAACACCCATAATTGGTTGAGGCCAGTTTCAGATTGTGACAACAAAACCATAGCCAATCATTAGCAAGTGACAGTTATGACTGGTTATCCAATAACTAGTTGGTTTTGCCTTCAAAATCATTAGTCTTACCTTTCCAGAAATGCCTCAAAGCAGGAAATTGACCAGATAGAGATTCTGGCAAACTCAAGTTAGACAGGAAATATTCATAATCAGACTTCCATTTTAGGCTTCAGGGCTTGTTTGATTGTTTTTGTCTGCTCCTGTGTAAACTCCACTGCCCCAGAAATGTGTAATTTAATTTCTGAGCAAAGCTAGGGTTAACTGGAAACACTTATTTGTTCCTATTATTATTTTTAAAAATTGTATTGAAATGCGCGAATCCACTTTCTTTCGTGGGCAGAATAAAATGACCAGAATACAATCTTGCAGTGTGAACACAAATTGTTCCCTGTTCTCTGCCTTTAAACCAACTTGGGCTAGATGGGGATGTGCAGGGGACCCGGGCTCTCCCATGGGCTTGGAGGTGGCGGTCACATATGGAAAACATTTTGTGTGGGATTTTTTTCCAGATTGTTTAATTTGGGGACAGGCCTGAATGCAGAGTGATAGATATGTTCTAGTTCTGGGAACATCAACTAAACACATTCTCCCAATTTTCATGAATTTAACTGAAGAAAAGAATTTTGTTCAGTGTAGATGCTATGGAGTCTTTGGCTATCTTAGAAGACACAACATCCATTCTCTCACTCCTCTTCAGAGACAAGATCTTGATTTATAGGATGTTACATTGTACTTAAAAGAAATGACAGTGATTCCCAGCCTCCCCTGAAGCCATGGAAGCCGTATGACCAAACTTTAGCCAGTAAGATATAAATAAAGGTGCTATGTGAGATTTCTAGGAATTGTCCCTAAAAGAGAGTGGAAGGGTCCTCTTTTTTTCTTCATCATCTAAGAACATGTATGTGATGACTGGAGCTCAGCAGCTATTTTGTGCCATAAGGCCAAATGCCCTATGGATAGCACTGTGCTCTGATGTCTGTGGAACCAAAATGCCCATCCGGACGTTCCACCTAGCCTTTCTTTGTGTGAAAAAGTGCTTATTTAAAAAATTTTTACAACTGCAATCAAACCTAATCTTAGCTAATTTTAGGTTGGCAGGGGATACCAAGGAAATGGGGGTGATTCAGAAAGTTGCTAGAAAGGCTCCAGAATGAGCATAAGGAAATGAGACTTGGTTGTGCAGTTATTCAGAGCATGAACTTTGAGGTCAAGCAAAACGGTTAGGACCCGGTCCATCCTCATTAGTTGTATGACCTTGGGCAAGACATTTAACCTTTCCAAATCTATTTCTTCATCTATAAAATGGACTGGCAAGTCCCACTTTAGAGGATCGGAATTAGGATGAAATGAGATAATGCAAACTATTTAGCACAATGTCTGTGGGTATGTCCCCAGATGAATACAACAGCACCTTGCCATCAAGCTGTCATAAAAAATTACTTGTCTCAGAGCATAGTAAGCACCTGCCAGGTGGTATATAAGCTACCTTAGGCAGTAGACACACCTTATTAATTATGGAATAATTTTAATAAGTATTAGAAAAACTGTATAAGCATATCGAATCCATGATTTCGCAGATATCATGGCTTAGGACAAGGCAGAAGTAGTTATTTCTGCTTTTTTTTATTAAAGATTTATTTATTTATTTATTCGACAGAGATAGAGACAGCCAGGGAGAGAGGGAACACAAGCAGGGGAGTGGGAGAGGAAGAAGCAGGCTCAGTGCGGAAGAGCCTGATGTGGGGCTTGATCCCATAACACTGGGATCACGCCCTGAGCCGAAGGCAGACGCCCAACCGCTGTGCCACCCAGGCGCCCCTATTTCTGCTTTTTTTTTAAGGCTAATCAATCTAAAGAAAATTTCTGAAGTAATAGGTAATGTCCATGAAAAACTGATGGGTTTCCAAGTGACTGAAGGTTGGCAAACACTAGCCACAGAGAGGTGAACTTAGAAATGCAGTGACAAAGCCCTGAGGGCAAGCAGATAGCAGTTTCATCCTGCTGAGCCCCCCTCCAGGCTTTCCTTCCCATAATGTGCCCTTCTGTAGCCTGCACCCCCCTCAGTTTCCCTAACACTACCCTCCCCGCCCCCATCCCTTCAGGCTGCGCTTCTGGGGCAGGGACCACATTTGCATGGTGGTTCTCTTGATGCCCAAAAAGTGTCTGGCTGTGATTGATTAATGGCAAAGAATGACCCCTTCCTTGCCACTTTGTAGCCATAGAAGTCAGGAGCCCTGGAAGATACAGAGGACAGAGAAAAGAGGGTAAAGTCCTCATGGGAGCACAGTAGGGAAGAAATGAGTAGTCAGTGAGGGGTGGTTGAGCCAGCAGAGAACAGAGAACCAGACGAAAACAGGTGCTAGAAATAAACGGTTTTGAAAAGCTTCATTGGACTTGGATGGATGGATGGATGGATGGATGGATGGATAGATGGATGGATAGGTGGGTGGGTGGCTAGGTGGGTGGAGGGATGGATGGATGGGTGGGTGGGTGGCTAGGTGGGTGGAGGGATGGATGGATGGGTGGGTGGGTGGCTAGGTAGGTGGATGGATGGATTAATGGATGAATGGATGGATGGAAGAAAAAAGGAAGCCAGGACATAAAATGTTTTCTTAGCATCTATACCAGCAGGGAGAAGGAGACATGGGGCAGATGGCTTCCAAAAACATGTTTACAAACCTGCCTTCATCTCACCCAGACCCTTTCACCAGGACTTGCACACCCACATGCCTTCTTTGGCCCACAGGTGTGCACTGATACCAGCCTGGCTGGTAATGACCGTGATGAGCCACAGGGCGCATCAATTGAGCTGCATAATTATGAGGACCCAGCATCACCAAATATGATTTGTTAAGGAAACGCCCCAAGTCAAATTTCCAAATGTTGTTCAGTCCAAAGCAGCCCCGTCTGTAGGTCATGCCTAGCCCCTGGGTGTCTGGGCGCAGCCTCAATGATATATCCTGACATCTGTCACTTCATGCATTCTTGGACTGTAAATGGGAAAGACAAGCCCCACAAGCCAATGCTCCAGCCCACGCTACCACAAGGCTGAGACTCACTGTGGGCATGACCTACAACCAGGCATTGTGGCAACTGTCTATCCTCCTTGAATCTAAGATGCTGTTGGTACAAGAAAGGCCTTGGACGGCAAGAACTTCATTCTCTCAGGAAAGCCTGCAGCACTGCCGCCCTCCCCGGTGCTGTTTTCCACCGGGGCGGGGCGGGGGGGGGAAGGCAACTGTTAACTGTTAGGTGAGTTTCCGGCTTGAGCAAACCTCTGTGCAGGTGTGGATGACAGCTGGAGATCCTCTTGAGGAGTCGAAAAGCGAAAACTATTATCACTCCAGGATAAAATTAGAACGATTTTCATTTAAAAAAGAAAGAAAGAATGAAAGAAAGTTATGTGTTTCTTCTCTGCCCACCTGCCTCCTTTTTTCTAACTATTGCTTAGTTGTGCCATTTCACCTTGCACCTCTGAGGGCAGGGAGTGCAGCCTAGCTCTTTGACAGCTCTACTTTCCTCCCCGCCTGCCAGCTAAGATCCAGGACTTGAAAGAACGACACCCTTTACCCACTGTATTCTTTTCCCTTAGACACATGGGCCTTTTCCCTAAGGTCAGCGAATTCGGCTTCCTCCAGCGTGTCTTGTGGGGTCCTTTTCTCAGCATTTGGTGTGGCCGATGTGGCCAACTCAGCTAGTTACCAGACCCCCCACCCAGCTTGTATGATTTTGTCAATAAAATTGGCTGATTGACCAGATGAGGATGAGCTCTGGAGAAGTCTGATCAATTGCTTAATGATTGGGCCATAGCGACCAGGAATAGTTAATTGAGTTCCACAAGTCAACATTCCCCGGAGATTCTGAGAAAAGTGTATCATTTGCAAAAGTGATGGAGAATTTAAGTTCCCCCAATGAACCCAGGACAGCCATTGGCAGACTGAACAGAGACAGTGGTGTCTTCTGTTTGGGTCCTGGAGAGTTTGTGTAAACTATTTCTCACGGCTAGATCTGTGTGTAGAAATGATTTCTGTGATATTAACACCCAAATCCACATAGCCACCAAGAAGTCACATTGCTGCCATGTTCTTACCCAACATTCTCTCCTGAAGATTTCTAGGCAGCCAGCTATGAAGTGGCTCTGGTTAGTCTTCCCTTTTTGAACATAAATTGGGGAAGAAGTTAATATTTTCTTGTTTTTAAAAATTCAGTATTGGGGGTGCCTGGGTGGCTCAGTCAGTTAAGCAGGTGACTCTTGATTTTGGCTTGGGTCATGACCTCAGCCTCGTGGGATCAAGCCCCATGTCCAGCTCTGTGCTGAAGCGTGGAGCCTGCTTGAGATTCTCTCTCTCTCCCTCTTACCCTTCCCCCCAGTCGCTCTTGCTCACTCTCTGTCAAAAACATTTAATATTCATGGAAATATATGTTTCCCAAAAGCTTATCACTAATGCTGAGTATCCATAGCACTTGGGGTGGCCAGTGCCGACCTGACCACAGCCTTGGTAAGGACTCCAGATGTTCCTCTTTTCTGTGGAGAAGGAAAGAAACCAAACTATAGAATTGCTTCAGTTTATGGGGAGAACATTAGACCTATATCTTTTCATAAAGCAAAACTTCTAACAACTTTCTATCAAAAGGAGATCAGGTTGGTTTGACTCAGAGTGTTCTTATCAGTTGCAAAATGAGTTGGTTACATTCAGAGCTTTTCTAATTTTAATAATGAAGTCTGCCATGTATCTAGGATGGTTTAAAGGAAGCCCACAGGGATCTGTGCCACCCTAAACCTCCTCTTAACCTAAACGGGGCCCTAGGAGCAGGTGCAGAGGCTCTCCAGGGAGAGGAGGGAGGGCAGCCTGAGTCGGACCCCTGCTCTCACCTGCAGGTGTCTTCAGGAGCTTGGGCCCCACCTCCTCCCTCCGTCTCCTAGGGACCAGCCTGTGCCAGATGCTGTGGGGACCCAGAGCCCACAGTGAGTAAGAGAAAGGGACGAGTGCCAGGTTAGCTTTCCTGTAAGGTCAGAATTACCCCAGGCAGCAAAAACGGCACAGAGAAAGTGAGTGGAAGCCCTTAGGCCAGGAATTAGTTTCCAGAAGGAGGTTTGTGTTGGGCTCGAGCGTTGGACAGTACTAGGCTTAGACGCAGACTTGGAAAAGGCTGCTCTGGGCTGCAGAAATGGCACAGAGCCCATCAGGCAGGAAGGCCAGAGTGGGAGGTATCTGGAGGGGGCTGGAGGGGGTGAGAATCTTAGACCCTCCACAGAGAGGAGGCAAGAAAGGAAGCATCAGGCAACTGAGGTGCAGTCTGGAGTGGGGAGAAGCCTGAGCTAGAAAGAGACTCTGAGAGTGTGCTCTCAAGCTGCCTGTCAGTTCCCCGCCCCTACTCGCCTTGAGCTCCCCCTCCCCACCCCCATCGTGCAGAGGAGGGATGCCCAGAAGTTCTGCAGCCCAAGGCCAGTGTGGAGAGGGAGTTGACCATGGCTTTCCAGTCCCCATGCAGCTGAAGGGGTCAGTGTAGGAAGTGCTCAGCTGGGTGCCCCTGTCATTAGGGTTGGCGTTGCCCTTCCCACATGAGATGGAAAAAGAAACATAATGCGCTCCCATTTCATTCTTTTCCATAATGGGACTGAATTGGCCTTCTTTGAATAAAAACATTAGCACCTGCTGGAGGGAATCAGGAATCAGATTGCTTGCCATTGGGATGCTTTTGCCCACCTGGGACATTCTTGTCTGACTAGGGCGTGCGAATTAACATTCTCAGCATCCTTCAACCACGACAAATCAGGTTCGGAAATTCACGGTGAACAAACCTCACTGCAGCTTTACACATGTGCTTGGTTTGGTCTGGTCACAGGGCACATGGATTTTTAGCAAGAAGATTATAATGCCTACATTTAAAAATTTCCCCTAAGAAGTATGGCCCCCTACACATTATAGAAAATAGATATCCAAATAGCTTTCCTCCGAGCTGATGCCCACATCCAGCACTTTAGAAAACTCAAGCCACATAGCCGTTGGTCTGAGGGGCGGCTGGCAAGTTTGAGGGCATTCTGTTCTGTAGCAGGAGAATATGGCTCTATTTCAGAGGGAAATAGTGGAATATAGGGTTATTAAAAATTTTTGTAAAATTGTTACACAGCCCCATTTTCTCTACAAGTCAATTTCCTAAAATGTTACTTTGTCCGCAGTTCGGAGGGAGGGAGGGATGAGTAGACAGAGCACAGGGGCTTTTTAGGGCAGTGAAACTCTCCATACGACACCTCAGTGGTGGCTACATGACATGATGCATTTGTCAAACCCACAGAATGTGCAACATGACAGACAAATGAACCTCAGTGTAAACTATCGACTTTAGTTAAGGACAATGTATCCATACTGGTTCACCAATTAGAACAAATGGGAACAAATGTGCAAGGGGTTAATAGGAGAAACTGAGGGTGGGACCCAATGTATGGGAACTCTGTATTTCTGCTCCCATTTCTTCTGTTCACCTAAATCTGCTCTAAAAAGAAAATGTATTAATTTTAAAAAGTTAATTTGCCAGAAGCAAACAAGGTCCAGGGGACTGTGGAAGTAACTTACAGACAGGGACAGAGCTACTTGGGGCTTTGAATGGTAAATGACCAAGGACCACCACCCAGAGCATGAACAAAGGGATGGGTGTCCTCATCATAGTGGCTGCTCTGAGGTCATCCCTACCAGAACAAGCAGTTTCTGTAAGAACTGGGGAAGAACCCTGCAAATGAGATTCTTCTCTGGGTAGATTTTTGAGTACATTTTTTTCCTCTTAATCAAAGGGACCCCGTCCTTTTCCCCACTAAAACACCTTATTTCTAATGCCTGCCCTACAAAATAGCAGCTACTTCATCTGACAATGGAGATGTTGCTAATTATCTGCCCACTCAAGAGCCTGACCTGAATCCTAATTTAAACAGAGCAGACGGAGGGCATCCTGGAAACTGTAGATTATTTGCTAGTCATTTTCTTCCTAAATTCCATTCTGCTCTACATGCCATTTGATCAGAGTTGCAATCAGAATAGATGACCTTTCATGATCTCAGCGTCCTATGATCGAGTCCTGTGTCCAGCTCCCAGCACAGGAAATCTGCTTCTTCCTCTGCCCCTCTCTCCCCTGCTCGAGCGCATGCTCTCCCTCTCAAATAAATAAATAAAATCTTAAAAAAAAAAAAAAAAGAATGGATGACCTTCCAGCGGGACTTCTGTTCAGGGATTCACTGAGTCTGAAATCGTTTTACCCCGGCAAAGGGTGCCATTTTATGCATCTTTAGTTTGATCAGGCTGTGAGCAATCTGATGTTGCAGACAGGTGTGCAGAAGCTGGTCTCCAGGCAGGGTAGGTGCCCACACACTCCTCTTGCTGGTACACCAGCTCTCCCCCCGCCCCCACACTGTGGGAGCCTTAGCATTTCATGACCCTGGTTTCAGTCCTCCTAGGGGCGGCCACTGAAGCTGCACTGAAACCGAGAAGGAGCCTTCGGAAGTCAGCCTGCCGGTTTGGCTTCTAGGGTGTCTCTTTTCATTACTACACTTTGCTTTAATGGAACCCAGGAGTTCTTTCTCAAGAGAGAAAGCAAAGCCAAATAGAGTTCTAGAAACCTTTCTCTTTTGTAAGTAAAAATGGCTGCCACAGATGAATTCCAGAAATGTAGGTAACAAATAGTTTGCTCAGAGATTGTCACCTTCTGGACGAGGGTCCCAAAATGTTTTCCCACAGGAGACAATGGTAGGAAGTGTGAGAGAAATAAGATTTCAGGACTCCCAGATCACTGGTGTGCAAGCCGTTCAGGGTACTGTGATGAGAATATAGGTGATCAAATACTCAGTTGCCCTTTCTGCTGGGCACTGGTGGGAGAGGCGTGGAGAGTTTCAAAGGCAGCAAAAGAAAAAATTTACAAAAACATCCAACTTCCTCTTCATGCTCCCCCCCCATCCGCCCCCCACACCGCCAGGCACTGTGCAGAGGGGTTTAGCAACTATACTTTCAGAAGATTAAGGGTCACTTGTTTCTCCAGCCATCAGCATTCGGCTTTGCGGACGGGGGCTAAGGGACAGTAGGCAGGCTATGACCTTCAGGAAGTGGGGTTTCCCCAGAGATCCCTCTGTGAAGCAGACAACGGGAAGGGCAGGGAGTGAAGGCTGCTTGAACCCTGAACCGTACCTGGGTTTTGGGAGCAGGGCCATGCTGGGGCGAAGAAGGCAGAGAGACTGAGATTGTGGCACCTAGAAGGACGTGGCTGAAACCAGGAGGGTGGGAACTTCCTCAGCCTTGTTTGTGGGGGGCTTCGCGAGACCATCCTGAGACCCTGGTTTCACCTACGGCTTTCCCTCTCTTCCCATTGAGGCTCTCTTTTTCATAATACTGCCAGTCTTGGGGCACTTTGCAGAGTTTTGTCACCTGTTTATTTAGCAGAACTTGACTCTACCCTAACAACAGACCAATCAGGGCCAGGCAGTGTAGAATGTACACAGTGCAATGTGCATCCACTCATTTGTGAAGATCTATGAGACGCCTGTTGCTTGCAGAGGGTGCTTTAGATGGCCATGGAGTGATTCCAGCGGTCCCTCCTTACCTGAGGGAAGTATCTTCCAAGACCCCCAGTGGATGCCTAAAACCACGGGTAGAACTGAGCCCTGTATGTATGGGGTTTTTTTCTGTGCATACATACCTACAATGAAGTTTCATTTATAAATAAGGCACAGTAAGAGATTAACAACAATGACTAATAAGAATATAGAACAATTATAGCCATATACTTAATAAAAGGTATGTGCATGTGGTCTCTGTCAAAATACCTCATTGTACTGTACTTGTCCTTATGTACATCATCTTGTGAGGATGGGAGATGCCCACATGACAAGGTGAAACAAGGTGAATGACGCAGGCATTGCGACATAGGCTACTACTCACCTTCTGCTGATATGTCAGGAGTATCACCTGTTTCCAGACTGCGGTTGACCGCGGGGTAACTGAAACCACAGAAAGCGAAATTGCGGATAAGGGAGGAACTACTGTCCTCTACAGCCCTGCCTCTAAGAGCACCCTTCCCGCCCATCCCCTTGCTGAGCTCTCCCGCTTCCCCTCTTCTCTCCACTCCGCCTCCCTGAGTGCTCTGCGCACACACTCCTGCCTCCAGGCCTTTGCACCTGCTTTTCCCTCTCTCAGGAAGGCTCTTCCCCCAGATCTCTATGTGGCTCCCTCTCTCCCTCCCCTCAGTTCTTTACTCCCTGAGCCTTCCTTTGGCCTCCCCCATCTTTGCCTGACTTGTGTTTTTCTCCTAAGCAGTTCTCATTATCCAATGCGCTGTATATTTACTTATTTACCACTTGAATATCAGCTTCACGGGCAGGATGCGTGTGTGTTTTGGTTCCTACTGTTTCCCCTGCACCCACAACAGTGCTGGGCACATAATGAATGTTCAGTAAGTATTAGTGGAATTAATAGTTGAACGGATCACAACAAAGGAGTTAATTTAGCATGAAATTCGGTCATACTCTGGTGAAGCAAATAGGTGATAGGGAATAATTGATAAAGCTGAGTGCCATGTTGAGCGTAGCACAGACTCTTGTCATTATACTTGTCCTTTAAGGCTTCAGTGGTCTCTGGGACTCGTCACCTCCTTCCCTAAGAATTAACTTTAAGTCTGGGAAATCAAAGTGCTCGTCAGCACGTGGACACCAGTTTTTTCTTCCCCTGGGCACACACGTGGCATGCATCAGCAGTAACTGGAGAAAACAGTGAAACCACATGATCCGCGTCTCCCCTGTGCCAAAGAAGTGATGTTTCCAGTTCCTAGACACTTGGCATTAAAATAAAAGAAGAGCTAAAATACCAATAAATGTTCTTGGTCCTCCAAGAATGCGTCAGATTTTCAGCGAGATCACCTGGAAATAACGGAGGGCCTTATTGTTCTCCATGTAAGAAAGCATTTATTCAAACAGTTTTCAGTGAAGAGTGAACCAATATAAACACCAAAAGAGCTGCTCTCCTAAAAAGAGATTCAATTAAGCATCAGTGCAATTGTACGGAGACCATGTTAAACACCGAGGTGGCCTGTTTTTCTGGTCATTATTAATCCAGAAACCTTAATGATGCACAACGTTTGTGTTATTGTCTACCCAAATGTAATTTGTTTATGTAGCAGTTCAGTTAATCCTGCAATCTGTTTTTCTCAAATGAGGGCAGATAATGGAGACACCGTTCTTTACAAGTCTTCAGGCTTTTAAATTCTGATAAAATCAGGATTCTTCACTGGGTCTTGCCCCAGCTCTGAATTAAACCACTTTAAATGTAATTATGGAACCTGGCCTTACATCAGGAACATCCATTTAAAAAATTGATTGGCCAGGCTGTTCCATGAGGCATTTTATGAGCAAACGATTGCAAAGGGGCCAGAACTGTAATTTATAAAGGCAAAAAAGCAGGTAAATACTTTATTAGTGGTAATGAGAGGGTTTCCAGCTAACTGAATCTTTTCTTTCCTCCCTAGCTACTTCACGGAGCCATGGTGCATGGCCCTCTTTCACGATCGTTTTATTGATCTAAGGAAAGAGTTACGCCGGATCTTGACCTCCAAGGAGGTAAGAGTGATTAATAGATATGTGAGTTATTCCTTGGAAATTACAAGCTGTTTATAGTTGTTGATCGTTTAGACTTTTCTCTACATTCCCCCTTTTGGTTTTACTTTTAACCAACTAGACTTCCTATAAACAGGCTATGGAGTATACGAACACAGTGATAATTCTAGAAAAGTGGATTATTTAAATCCTTTTGTGTCAAACAGATTTCTTTTTCCTTTTTACACATAACTGTATTTCCATTATCAGCTAACAGGCAGTGTCCACTGGAAACTGGATCTGAGTTTTAGCCACTTATTCTCAAGAATGAACACTGCACTCCTTTAGTGTCTGCTCATACTTGCCAGCCATTCACTAAACGTGTGTGTGTGTGTGTGTGTGTGTATGCACACGTGTGTTGTTATAAAAATGTAAAGGGAAGACATAAGATGTGCAAACACACCCTTTAATAATCAAAACTTCTTTCTCAAAGTGATAGAGAATTAACTGGAAGTTAGGCTATATTTCCCAAAGTCTCCATGCTCAGCAAGAAATTTGACTCTGCAGTGTAAATCAGGAAATGTTTGTGAAACTTTAAGTTAAATTCTTTCATTCAACACTAGAGTCCTTACCGGAGCTGTGGAATGTTAGCATCTATGCTCAAAAAGTGGTTAGATATCCATCCTAGATTCTCCCTTGCTCTACCCGGACAAGGGCTGGGGCACAGCTTAGCTCCACTGTGTTTTACTGTCTAAATGGTCAAGTCCTGCGACTCTGTTATCACTTCCACTTGAGAGCACCCATGCCCCTCGAAGGTTCCCGTGGTGTGGGCTGCCATGCTGGGCAGCACAGATACAGATCACGTGTGGAGTCCCTACAACATGCACTACCTCGCTTAACCATAACAAGAGCCATTCAGGACACACTACTGTCATAGTTTTGACTTTACCAATGAGGAGAGGCTAAAGCCGAAAGATTTTAAAGGACCTGCCATGGATTACACAGCTAGTCTGTGGCCAGCAAGCTTCAAATTCAAGGATCTTTCACTCTGAAGCCAGGAACATAGGCACTGAGCCATATGGACTAAACTGCATGGCTTGGTACCTTCTCTTCATTGCCTGCCCCCTTTTCAGTTTTATGCCTGGGGTCCAAAATTGGAAATTGCAATAATTTTACTAATCCAAAACAGATTCAGATTGGGAAAAATAGGTTTAAAATGTAAACCAAACTCATTTGTCTTTAGAATCCACACAGATAGGAACCAGGCAGGTAAAGGTACATGAGGGAGGCAGAGGGGACTGTGAACATGCAAAGGTCATCCACTGCTAACTCCACTCATACTTGAATTAAATGCTACAGTTAAACAGGGCCCTGCAGTTCATTCTAAAAGTGGGAAGGAGTCAGTTCAGGTTGAAACATGAGCTCGAGTTGTAAGCCTGGTGCTTACTGCATTTCACTCAACTCCTTAGGGCCCACTCTTCCTCTCTAAATGTATTCTGTAGCTCATTACTGCACCATAGTAAAGACCCATTCATTTTCTAGTTATCCCATCAAAACTCTGTGCCTAAATCCTTCTAAACCCCAGAATCAAGCTCCTCAGTTAATATTTTGTACAGAGCCATGGGGTTTTAGGCGCCAAGCTTAAAAGGAATGCTTTCCTCTTACCCTTCCAAGTAAACTACCAAACCCAACAATAGTCGCTTTGCATGGCCCTCACCAAGACACTCTCAACCTTTTATCCACGAACAGACATTTGCTCTGGGTCAGTTCATTGTGTGTGAAGTCACCATGGAAAACAGGCCTTTTTAGTAGACCTGAAGGGACCACGAACATTTATGGAAGACACACTAAGGGCTCCCTCACCATTCTTGTGGCTTTTCTAGATTTCCAGAAAGTGAAACCTCTGGAAGAAAAGCCTCCACTGGGGGCTTGCTCTGCTTTGTGCATTTACATCTGTCAAGTAGGCAAGGCTGCAGGAAGAGGTAGAGCACACAGTGGTGTCTGCCTCTAACTCAGATCCCTGAGGGCCAGGGACCACCTGTTCCCATCTCAGAGAGCTGTGGGAGGAGTGAAGAGGGGATGTGTGCAAGTAAATGGCACAGAAGAACAGCTCCCAGTAAGTGCCAGCCCCCACAAGTAACAGTGGTGGAGACTGGCTGGCAGTGGAAACAGTACTCATATAAGCAGGTACTCAGGAGTTCATTTAAGAGTCTGGCAATAAGAAAATAAAGGGGATAGCCTTCACTAAAGAATAATGGTAGTTCTTTTTCTCAAATATTGAGATGAAGTCACCCATTTCACTTCACTTTCCAGTTGTCTTTAGGAAAGTTCAGCAGTCCAATCCCATTAACTATGATATCCCATAGCTCTCCCTCCACATGAAAAGAAAGAAATAAAAGACTATTATCTTTGACTGTTATTATAAGCCATCTCAAATTTATGTATCATTTATTTGTAAAACAAGCTCACTGTAAGACTTTACACGTCCTTTCATGGAAGTAAAGAGGAACAGATTATAAATCCACTGGCACTGCATTTAGCTGGGATTTAAGCCAAAGCGTAATTGACTGAAGTGAAATTATGTATAGTTAAGATTATTCTTCAAAAAGATAACAACTATAAATATATATGCACCTAACAACAAGACCCCAATACCTATAAAGCAAAAGTTGATAGAACTGAAAGAAGAAGTGGTTCTAAAATAAGACCTGGGCTGTGATCACAAAGACAGCATGGTACTGGCACAAAAACAGACACATGGACCAATGGAACAGAACAGAGAACCCAGAAATTGGACCCTCGGCTCTTTGGGCAACTAATCTTTGATAAAGCAGGAAAAAACATCCGGTGGAAAAAAGACAGTCTCTTCAATAAATGGTGCTGGGAAAATTGGACAGCTACATGCAAAAGAATGAAACTTGACCACTCTCTCACACCATACACAAAAATAAACTCCAAATGGATGAAAGACCTCAATGTGAGACAGGAATCCATCAAAATTCTAGAGGAGAACATAGGCAACAACTTCTATGACATCGGCCAGAGCAACCTTTTTCACGACACATCTCCAAAGGCAAGAGAAATAAAAGATAAAATGAACTTATGGGACTTTATCAGGATAAAGAGCTTCTGCACAGCCAAGGAAACAGTCAAAAAAACTAAGAGACAGCCCACGGAATGGGAGAAGAAATTTGCAAATGACACTACAGATAAAAGTGTGGTATCCAAGATCTACAAAGAACTTCTCAAACTCAATACATGTGAAACAAATAATCAAATCAAAATATGGGCAGAAGATATGAACAGACACTTTTCCAATGAAGACATACAAATGGCTAACAGACACATGAAAAAATGTTCAAAATCATTAGCCATCAGGGAAATTCAAATCAAAACCACACTGAGATACCACCTTACGCCAGTTAGAATGGCAAAGATAGACAAGGCAAGAAACAACAATTGTTGGAGAGGATGTGGAGAAAGGGGATCCCTCCTACATTGTTGGTGGGAATGCAAGTTGGTACAGCCACTCTGGAAAACAGTGTGGAGGTCCCTTAAAAAGGCACTTTGGAAACCAGTGTGGAGGTCCCTTAAAAAGTTAAAAATGGAGCTACCCTATGATACAGACGTAGTGAAGAGAAGGGCCATATGCACGCCAATGTTCATAGCAGCTTTGTCCACAATAGCTAAATTGTGGAAGGAGCTGAGATGCCCTTCAACAGATGAATGGACTAAGAAGATGTGGTTCATATATACAATGGAATATTACTCAACCGCCAAAAAGAACGATTACCCAACATTTGCAGCAACATGGGCGGGGCTGGAGGAGATAATGCTAAGTGAAATAAGTCAAGCAGAGAAAGACAATTATCATACGGTTTCACTCATTTATGGAACATAAGAAATAGCAGGGAGAACAGTAGGAGAAGGAAGGGAAGATTGAAGTGGGGGGTAAACAGAAGGGGGAATGAACCACGAGAGACTATGGACTCTGGGAAACAAACTGAGGACTTCAGAGGGGAGGGGGGTGGGGGATTGGGATAGGCCGGTGATAGGTATTAAGGAGGGCACATATTGCATGGAGCACTGGGTGTTATATGCAAATAATGAATCATGGAACACTACCTCAAAAACTAAGGATGTACTATATGGTGACTAACATAATATAATAAAAAATTATTATTAAAATAAGACCTGGGGAATTCAATATCACACTTTCAATAATGGATAGTACAACCAGATAGAAGATCAATAAGGAAATAGGGGACTTAACACTCTATAAACCAAATAGATCTAACAGATAAACACAAAACGCTCTACTCAACAACAGCAGAAGGAACATTGTTCTTAAGCATATACGGAACATTCTCCAAGAGAGGCCATATGTTGGGCCACAAAACAGGTGTCAATAAATTTTAAAAGATTAAATCATACAAAGTATATTCTCCAACTGCAATGGAATAAAACTAGAAATCAAAAAAGAAGGAAAAAATTTCACAAAATTGGGGAAATTAAAAACAGACTCTTAAGCAACTTCTTTGATTTTAAAGAAAAAATCAGTGAGATATTAGAAATGCTTAGAAACAAATGAAAACAAAGCCACAACATACCGAAAGTAATGGGATACAGCTAAAGCAGTTTTCAGAGGAAAAATCATAGCTATGAATGCCCAGAGTTGTAAAAAGGAAATATCTCAAATCACTAACCTAATTTTATACCTCAAGGAAACCAAACTAAACCCCATGCTAGCAGAAGGAAGGAAATTATAAAAATTAGAGTAGAGATTAATGAAAGAGTGAGTAGAAAACCAACAGAGAAAACTGGTGAAACCAAAAGATAGTTCTTTGAAAAGATCAACAAAATTAACAAGCCTTTAGCTAGACTAAGGATAAAGACTCTAATTACTAAAATCAGAAATGAAAGTGGGAGGGGTGCCTGGGTGGCTCCAGTCAGTTAAGTGTCTGACTTTTGATTTCAGCTCAGGTCATGATCTCAGGGTTATGAGATTGAGTCCCGAGTTATGCTCCACTCTGGGCATGGGGCCTGCTTAAGATTGTTCCTTTTCCTCTCCCTCTCTTAAAGAAAAAAAAAAAAAGCGAAAGTGGGAACATTTCCACTGATTTTACAGAAAAACAAAGGATTATAAGAGAATACTGTGAACAACTGTATGCCAACCAACTAGATAACCTGGATGAAATGGACAAATTTCTAGGAACATACAAACTACAAAACTGATGCAAAAGAAATTAAAAAAAAAATCTCAACAGACCTATAAGTGAAGGTGTCGACTCAGCAATCAAAAACTTCATGACAGAGAAAAGCTCAAGACCAGATGGCAAATTCTACCAAACATTTAAAGAAGAATTAACAGTAATCCTTCTCTAACTTCTCAAAAAAATGAAGGGAAAGGAATACTTTCCAGCCCATTCTTTGAGGCCAGCATTACCCTGATACTAAAGCCAAATACATCAAAAGGGAAGAGAACTACAGACCAATAGCCCTTATGAATTTAGACCCAAAAATCTTCAACAGAATGCTAGCCAACTAAATCCAACAGTGTATCAAAAAGATTACACACCATGGCCAACTGAGATTTACTCCAGGAATGTAAGAGTGGTTCACCATATAAAAATCAATCAGTGTAATATACCACATTAACAGAATGAAGGGAGAAAAAAATGCTGTCATCTCCATTGATACAGAAAAAACATTTGACTAAATCATACATTCTTTCATGGTAAAACACACACACTAAAAATCTTAGGAATAAAAGGGAACTGCCCCAACCTGATAAAGGGTATTTATGAAAAACCTCCAGCTAATATCACACTCAGTGAAAGACTGAAAGCTTTAGCTCTGGGATCTGGAACAAGACAAGGATGCCTGCTTTCACTATTTACATTCAACATTGTACTGGAAATTCTAGCCAGAGCAATTAGGCAGGAAAAAGAATCAAAAGGCAGCCACATTGGAAAGGAAGAAGTAAAACCATTTTCTGAGATACTATGATCTTATATGTAGAAAATCTGAAAGACGCTACAAAACACTAGAGCTAATAAATGAATTCAGCAAAGCTACAGGATACAACATCAACACACAATCATCAGTTGTCTACATTAGCAATGAATAATCCAAAGGTAAAATTAAGTAAACAATTCTATGTACAATAGCATCAAAAAGAATAAAATACTTGGGAATAAATTAAAACAGGAGGTGTAAGATTTGTACACTGAAAACCTCAAAACATTTCTGAAAGAAATTAAAGCAGAACTAAATAAATGGAAAGACGTTTGTGTTCATGAATTGAAGACTTAATATAGTTAAAATGGCAGCATTCAGCAATGCCATGTATACATTTAATGCAATCCTAGAAAAATCCCAACAGCATCTTTTGCAGAAATGGAAAAATTCATAGGAAATGCAAGAGACTCCAAACAGCCAAAACAAACTTGGAAATAAAAAAAGTTGAAGGACTTACACTTTGCAATTTGAAAACTTACTATAATTCAGCAGTAACCAGGACAGTGTGGTACTTGCATAAGGACAGATACATAGGTCAGTGGAATAAAATCGATAATCTAGAAGTGACGTAATTTCACATGTCAAGATTTATATCATTAATCATTAGAGAAATGCAAATCAGAACTACGAGATACCACTTCCCACCCACTAGAATGGTTATAGTAAAAAGAAAAAGGAAATAACAAGTGTTGGCACTAGACGATCATACTGAAGAGGGGAGATGGTCACACTGAGGGGAGATGGTCACACTGAGGGGGAGATGGTCACCCAGAGAAGACTGTGAAAGACAAATCCACAAAAATCTGTTTACAATCTAGAGCAGTATTTGTCTTATATAACAGCTCCATTTTGTGATTTTATAGTATTTACCCCATTGTCAGAACAGTACCACACATCATGAGCCCCAAATCTTCTACAATTTTTGTAAAAGTCATTTTTGCTTGATACAGTTCTCTGAAAAACTAAGGAATCTTGTGGAATAAATGCTTGGGGACATTCTGGCAGCATGCAAATGTTTCAGCACCTCTAATATTAGGTCCTGAGCATCGGGTGCCTTTTTCTCTGTCACTGTTTTGTTGGGCTGATATAAATCTGAAGTCCTCTGAGCCCCACTGACAAGTGAAGTGTGTGTAATCTCCAACACCTGGTAGTGTCTCACTTAAATAATCAAATGATAATTCTGTTATGCTTCCATATCGTTTGACCCTATTTTCCTATCTATAAAATTCTTACTATTAATAAATTAATGACCCATTAGAACTCTGCGAGTCATCTACTTTTTCCCTGTTCAAAATTAAAATTATTGGAAGTTTGAGTAAATATACCATCAAAGTCCCCGTGACTCTTCTGTTAGGGTAATTTGGAATTACTGTAGTGTTCAGAACGCAGACAGCTCAAACCTTGGAGATGTGAATTATATAACAACCTCCTATCAATGGGCAGGTGTATGATGAAGTAAATAGGGTAAAACATTAACCCTGTGGAACCCAGCGGTGTGTGTGCTGGTGCTAAGTGTACAATACAGTCAACTTGCCTCTGTTTGAATATTTTTATAATAAAACGTTGGGAAATCTCCTACTATATTACAGATTGCACAGCATATCTTAACTTTAAATAACTATTCTCTCTAAGCCTTATCTTTTTTATAATAATATTTTTATTATGTTAGTCACCATACAGTACATCCCTGGTTTTTGATGTAAAGTTCGATGATTCATTATTTGCGTATAACACCCAGTGCACCATGCAATACGTGCCCTCCTTAATACCCAGCACTGGCCTATCCCATTCTCCCACACCCTCCCCTCTGATGCCCTCAGTTTCTTTCTCAGAGTCCATAGCCTCTCATGCTTCATTCCCCCTTCTGATTACCCCCCCTTCTTTATTCCTTTCTTCTCCTACCAATCTTCCTAGTTCTTATGTTCCATAGATGAGAGAAACCATATGATAATTGTCTTTCTCTTCTAAGCCTTATCTTTAAAGATGTCAATGAAATTTGACTTGACGAAGAANTAAGCCTTATCTTTAAAGATGTCAATGAAATTTGACTTGACGAAGAATTTAAGGGCTTTTAAATCCTATTTCTTGAGAAGACTGTAATCACGTGAAACATCTAGAAGTTTTCATGTAAAAAAGTTTAATCACTTCCTTTCTTATTTTTAAAACAAGTGTGATCTACAGATAATTTTTATCCAAATATTAAGAACTTAAAATTACTATTCTTGCTGAACATTGAGAACATTATGCCAGGTGCAGTAGGACAGTCACAAGAGGACTAATGCTGTTTGATAACACTTATATGAAGTACCCAGAGTAGTAGATTCACAGACAGAAAGTAGAGTTACATAGCACAATTCTGTTTTCTTCGTAATTGGGTGACTTTCTTATATGTGTGTCCTTGGTTACCACTTAAGTTATCCTTTATATTTAAAAAAATGGTTAAAGCGGTAGATCTTATGTGTATTTTGCCACAATTAAAAATAAAAAATTTAAAAAGCTAGGGGGGAGGAAAAGACCATCCTTAGGAAGGTGAGCACTCTTTTTCATTTTAGTGAAACTGCCCTTATTGTCCAAGTAATTTCTGTTATCTGGCCTCTTCCTGTGTTTTCCAGGAGGAAGACCTTCCTTCCATAGAACAGCTAGCCTGGCAGATAGAAGCTGAGGAAATTAACCTGAATGAGAAGCCCAGGAAATATCTCAAAAGAGTCTTCCAGGAAACCATCTACAAGTCACTGGTAGAGAAGAGCATTCTTGACTACCTGCACTATAATCACTACCACCTGCCCATGTACGCAAGGCCAGGCACCATTTAGTTGTGGCCACGGTCTCCACTTTATCGTGTTCACACGTGGAGTTCCTGGAAGTGCTCAGTATAAATGATAAATTTATATATATAAATTCAGAAACCTCTCTGAAGCCTGGCTTGACTACCAAGCACCATCGTGGTTTAGTGACTTCTTTTCCGCCTCCACAAACGCCTGTAGTTTTCTATCGTCCCAGTAGGTGGCGCCCGGCAGTGGGTCTCTACTCCGGGGCAAGGAGACGCTTTTGAACACCAGGCTTGTTCCAGTGCAGAATAATCCATTTCAGCAATAAAATGGGATGCACTGTGTAAGACTTGTTTTTACGTTGGGTCTGACAGATTTCCTGAAATGCCCTGCCACCAATTTTGTTAGTTCTTCCCGTTTACCCAGTAATACTCCTGGGTGATAAAAAAGAAAACCACGTGCCCAGTATGGAAAATCGGTGAAACAGATGATGAGATATTAGCCCTGTAATCCAACATCATATGTGAACTTTGAAAATAAGGCAGCTCCTATCACAATTTCTGTATTTTAACGTTGTAGGTTATGAGAACAAAAACTCTAAGATCACACAGTCTCACACACAGGTTATAGATGAGAAAATAGTAGTGGGAAATCAATGTAGTTCATTTCCTTTGACCCTTAGCACTGTTGCTTTGCACCGGGGCCTCTGGTACATGTCACTTGTAACGTGGCTCAGAAACCCTCTTTCTTATAAATCAAGCAAATTTTGTGCCCACTAGAAAACATAGGGGTGGAAGAACAACAATAGTTTTTATTTGGATCTCTTTTAATAGATAGCCTGACACAATTCACGACTGAATTTTTGATCAGCAGGGCTTAAAATTGTTTTTCATGGATGCAATTGCAGTTTTTCAAGTTTTATGTATTTAACATTCAGCCAAAGTTGGCACAATTACAAGGGTCACACAGCTATTAGAAGGGAAAATCATAGTTGGTGATACAGAATTATACACCCACTATCAAACCGATACTTCTCAAAAGGAAAATTTAGATTCCAATTTTTCTGAGGCAAGCAAAAGCAAGCAATAAAGTCTGCTAATTCCTTCACACAGATGTTTCACACAAATGTGTGGGTCGTTTAGAGGGAGGCCCAGCTTCATCCATGTGCTACAAACAGTATAACTTGAATGGAGAACAGTCCCTACCGGTTGGCGCTTCAAACTGCAAACCAACACACGTGGAACCATACCTCAGGGGCTGGCGAATAAGGCGGCTTGAGGATCTATCCCCCTGCCCTTAGCCCCCTTCCCCTGAGAGGTCCTGGGTCAAATTCATCAGTAAATGCAGCAAATTTCTGTGACAGGACCTGGGACCCTTGGGTGAGATTAACTGAACCACCTCAAAGGATCAACAGTTAGGATTTCTGCAACCAAGTATTACCATTAAAAGCCTTCTAGTTACATAAATGTGACCCCATATGACAATGCCGACCTTAAAATTGAATCATGCATTCATATGATAGCAAGTTTTTCTTTGCTGCTTTTTAAAAAGTAGGCTTGGATTTGAAAAATGTGCAGAATGGCTTTTAGTCTACAAAATGTCTGACGAGGTCATTCTCACCATCATCCCATATTCACGAAGTGAGTCATTTCCCAAATCTGGGCAGGAACTTTAGCGTCTCTGTTGCACGTCAGCATTTTACCACCCAAGGACAACTTTTCTAAGAGTAAGAGAAGAACCCAAGGGTCATTGATTTGGGCTTGACATTGGCTGTGTTCAGGGCTTCGAGAGAATAAAGATATTTACTCCTCACTGATGATAAAGCCTGGCCAAAGAAAGGGCTTCAGAGAGAACCATATTTGGACCTCTCTGTGCGTGTACAGGCATCGATTCTGTAGAGACAGACGAATGCACAAAGTCCCTGCATATTTCAGCACAGAGTTGGGGACATCTTGGGCTCTAAGGCTGATCTTGGAATTCTATAGTTTTGAACAAAGCACAGTGACAAGAAAACACCAAAGTTAATTTCCCCCAAGTTTTATTCCCCCAAAATCACATGCACCTGCCCATGCTTCACAGAGGCCTCTAATGCTGGTATGTGGGTTTGTGATAGAGTATACCCACCCCTTTGCAAAAATGGCTCCTTGTACCCAAATATCACAGGAAGGCCAAAGAAAAATAAAAGATGAGCTGACAGAGGAAAGGGAGCACTGCATGGAGGAGAAAATGTAAAGCCAGCCAGTCAATATTTATCCTTAGAAGGAAGAGTGTGTGTGTGTGTGTGTGAGAGAGAGAGAGAGAGAGACAGAGAGACAGAGAGACAGAGAGAGAGAGGAAGGGAGGGAGGGAGGGAGAGAGCTCACCCCGCACCCGGTGAGGGAGTGCTAGCCAAGAAGAAGGGAGAGGGGCTCGAAAGTGGCCGCTTGTGAGGAGCTGTTGATTGTTTTCTGGTTGAGAGAAGAGGTGATGATAAGGCTGGGATGCGGCGAGCCCGAGCGCCGGGACGGGCAGCGAGCCGGCAGCTGTATGCTAATGCTCACAGAAACCAAGCCTCCGCATTCCCCATTAAAGCCGGCGGCCAGGAGGCCACACATCACTGAACAAATAGGCTCTCTCTAGACAAATAAAATAACACACGTTGGCCTGCGGGGAGGGGGGAGAGCCAGAGGGGGAGAAGGGTGGTGGGAGAGGGAGAGAGAGTTGAGGGTGTCGAGACAGAGAGTGGGAGGTGGGAAACCTGGGGTGGGGCAGCGAATGTCACGAAGTGAGAGGAGGGAGGGGTGGGGAAAGAGGCAAGGGGAGTAGGAGAAGGAGGAAAGGGGGACAGGAGGGATGGGAGTGGGACAGAAGAGGAGGGAGGCAAGCGATAGGAGTCGCAGGGAGCTAAAGGGGGTAGGAGAGGAATACTGGACGCGGGGAAACAACACTTAGACCCAAACCCCAAAGCAGCCACAAGAAAGGGGGCACTGAGGCCAAGGCGAAGTGTGCGCCCCTTCTGGCCCGAGGGGGACTGGCCACCTCTTGGTCCCCCCTGGGGCGGGCGACGAAGAGGAGGATCGGAGTCGTGGCCTTTCCGGTCAGTTTTTGCTGAGGGTGTTGTCGCTGCCTTTTCTGAGACGGCGGCGCGCGGGGAGTGGGGCCGCCGCTTCACAAGTGCAAGCAGTTCCCTCGTGCACCCCACGTCTAATGTCATCCCGGTCTGTTCAGTGCCGTTCCAGCTCTAACTGGCATAATTCTCTGCTTTGGGCTTTTCCACATTTTCTGGCTTCGCCTTTGCCAGCCAAAGCCAACACCACCCTTCCGGTCCCGGGGCCCGGGAGCCTCTGGTCCCCATCCCCTCCCAGGGTCCCACCCGAGGCAAAAACAAACAGCCCCGAGGGCACTTCACGGAGCGTGCAGTGGCCCCGACGGCACACTGGGGTGGATAAAAGAAGCGGCCAGCTACCCCGTCGGCCCCCGGCCAAATAATGGGTGCGCAGCAGATTGCCGGGGGCACTCGAAACTCGAGGGGAGGGAAATACTTGAGCGCGGTCCCTCCCCGCGCCCTGCGGAAGGCGCAGCCTCGCGGATTCTCCCTTGTTCGCTCTCTTTCATGCACTCTCCTTTTGTGTGGAATTATTTAAACGAGAGATCCATGGCAGCTTTATGCTAATGTGCCGAACAAAGGCAACTGCCCGCGGGCGGGGGCCCGGAAGGTTCCTGGAGCCCCGACCGGGCCAGGCGGGGCGGCGGGCGGGCGGGCTGCGCGTGTCTCTCGCGTGCCCCTGGGACTGACACAACAACCCCTCATTCCTGCAAACACAAAGCCTCTCCCGGGCTCGGGCCCCGCGCTCTCCCCGTTCACTAGGGCGCGGGCCCCTCCGGGACCTGACGGCTGGTTCGGCGGTGGTAACGAGCGGTTCAGGCCGGGTCGCGGCTGGTGGGCAGGGAAGGCCTGGGGTGGGACTTCTGGGAATCCCGGAGAGAGGTCCATAGCAAAGTGGGGATAGGGATGTTGGCGGGAGCGCTGTCAACCCCCTCTCGCCCCTCCGAGTGTGTCTAAACTCGCAGCGCGGTAGGATTGCGGATCCTCCCGTCTCCGCCTCTCAGGAGCTCAGTGGCCGCCTGGACAACTCGACACCCCCCCGGGCAATTCCTAGGCCGAAATCCCCCTCTTCGGCGCCTATTTCCAAGCTTCGCGCTTTCGAGAAGCTCCCCGGAGCTAGACTCTTGAGCTGGGGTCACACTGAACCCCCGCGCGCTCCTCGACGGCTACCTGGGAAACCAGTACCCCCCTCCAAAAAAAAAATTAAAGCGCCTGGCCCTGCGGCCGTCAAAGGAAGAACCCGCAGCGGGGTCTGCCGGGACGAGAAGCAATGAGGCTGCCGAATGTTTCCGAAGCGCTGGCCCGGACCGACCCCACAGAAAGGGGAGGAGTCTCCTGAGGCCTGGGAAGGACACTTGGGGACCTGCCTTGGATCCCTATGTTCGCCGACTCCGGTGAACCTCCTCTGGTGGGAGGCAAAGCTGTGCTCAGTGTTTCCGCGACCCAACTCCACGCGGCGCCCACTCGGAATCGCAGTGCGTAAAGGCCGGCCGCCAAGGCGCAGCGTGGTGGCTCTTCGCCCTTCTCAGTAGAAGACAAATGTTTCGACCCGAAGTCCCCATAGGGACGGGGGACTGCAGGCGCGCAGATTCTGAGAAATGAGATCACTCAGAAGACAACGGAAACTTATAACCGGGTCCAAGGCTGTACCTACTTGGAGGTTATGGTGTTTGCGTGCGCCCTCAGCCTAATCCTTCCCCAGGGCTGAGACATGAAATTAGGACATGAAATTAGTTTCAAATAATAGCATCTTTCAAGTTTCCATTTATTTCGACCGTACTCGTCTGAAAGCAGATTTCACTCTCCCTGGCAAGACTAAAAACCACAAACTAAGCAAAAGATCCATTGAATCTCAGTATCTCAATAGTGTTCAATAGATTCTCTAGGCTTAATTGAGAACCCGTTTGAATTCGCTGCATTCAGGAAGGATTTCGCTTTGGTTTGGTTTTTTTTTGCGCGCCCCCCCCCGTCTTCTTTACAATTATGCGTGTTGTTATTTTTAAAGGATTCACAAGGTGACTAACTCGCTGTTATCTGTTGAATGAAAGCAGTGTTACACATGCAAGACCAAATACCCTGCAGTCAGTTGGGGACAGCGTGCGGAGCCCCCGCCCTATTATTCCACAATCCAGATGGGACTCGTGATTAGAAAATAAAATTGGCCAAAGCTGTCCCGGAATCCCTCTCCTACTTCTAATTTCATCAACAGTATTAATCAGCGCTCAAAAGAGCAAGGAAATAACATCGGTTACTTTTAGATTGAAACATATTTATAAATTTTAGATAAACTCATTTTAGGATTTCTAACTTTTTAAGGATTAGCATTCACCGCAGTTAGCATTTTTAAAACGAGGGTGAGAGCTTTCAAAATATATTCCATTATATGTATTCTTCTCTTTTTAGTCTGAGTTAAAATAAGATCACAAACATAAAATCATCAAATATCTTTCCTTTTGGTTAACCCTTTGATTACGCCTAACAATTGTCCCCATTACAACTTATTGCTCATGTGGATTCTTAAAAAAAAAAAAATTAAAAAATCTGCTTAATTTCCCTGCCAGGGTATTTTCAGAGGGAAAATCCAAAAATAAATAAATACCTTCAGTGGCATTACGCATAAGCAAAACTCAGCATAATCTATATAGGTGCACAGAGCTTTACAAAAAAAAAAAANATAATTCTCTGCTTTGGGCTTTTCCACATTTTCTGGCTTCGCCTTTGCCAGCCAAAGCCAACACCACCCTTCCGGTCCCGGGGCCCGGGAGCCTCTGGTCCCCATCCCCTCCCAGGGTCCCACCCGAGGCAAAAACAAACAGCCCCGAGGGCACTTCACGGAGCGTGCAGTGGCCCCGACGGCACACTGGGGTGGATAAAAGAAGCGGCCAGCTACCCCGTCGGCCCCCGGCCAAATAATGGGTGCGCAGCAGATTGCCGGGGGCACTCGAAACTCGAGGGGAGGGAAATACTTGAGCGCGGTCCCTCCCCGCGCCCTGCGGAAGGCGCAGCCTCGCGGATTCTCCCTTGTTCGCTCTCTTTCATGCACTCTCCTTTTGTGTGGAATTATTTAAACGAGAGATCCATGGCAGCTTTATGCTAATGTGCCGAACAAAGGCAACTGCCCGCGGGCGGGGGCCCGGAAGGTTCCTGGAGCCCCGACCGGGCCAGGCGGGGCGGCGGGCGGGCGGGCTGCGCGTGTCTCTCGCGTGCCCCTGGGACTGACACAACAACCCCTCATTCCTGCAAACACAAAGCCTCTCCCGGGCTCGGGCCCCGCGCTCTCCCCGTTCACTAGGGCGCGGGCCCCTCCGGGACCTGACGGCTGGTTCGGCGGTGGTAACGAGCGGTTCAGGCCGGGTCGCGGCTGGTGGGCAGGGAAGGCCTGGGGTGGGACTTCTGGGAATCCCGGAGAGAGGTCCATAGCAAAGTGGGGATAGGGATGTTGGCGGGAGCGCTGTCAACCCCCTCTCGCCCCTCCGAGTGTGTCTAAACTCGCAGCGCGGTAGGATTGCGGATCCTCCCGTCTCCGCCTCTCAGGAGCTCAGTGGCCGCCTGGACAACTCGACACCCCCCCGGGCAATTCCTAGGCCGAAATCCCCCTCTTCGGCGCCTATTTCCAAGCTTCGCGCTTTCGAGAAGCTCCCCGGAGCTAGACTCTTGAGCTGGGGTCACACTGAACCCCCGCGCGCTCCTCGACGGCTACCTGGGAAACCAGTACCCCCCTCCAAAAAAAAAATTAAAGCGCCTGGCCCTGCGGCCGTCAAAGGAAGAACCCGCAGCGGGGTCTGCCGGGACGAGAAGCAATGAGGCTGCCGAATGTTTCCGAAGCGCTGGCCCGGACCGACCCCACAGAAAGGGGAGGAGTCTCCTGAGGCCTGGGAAGGACACTTGGGGACCTGCCTTGGATCCCTATGTTCGCCGACTCCGGTGAACCTCCTCTGGTGGGAGGCAAAGCTGTGCTCAGTGTTTCCGCGACCCAACTCCACGCGGCGCCCACTCGGAATCGCAGTGCGTAAAGGCCGGCCGCCAAGGCGCAGCGTGGTGGCTCTTCGCCCTTCTCAGTAGAAGACAAATGTTTCGACCAAGTCCCCATAGGGACGGGGGACTGCAGGCGCGCAGATTCTGAGAAATGAGATCACTCAGAAGACAACGGAAACTTATAACCGGGTCCAAGGCTGTACCTACTTGGAGGTTATGGTGTTTGCGTGCGCCCTCAGCCTAATCCTTCCCCAGGGCTGAGACATGAAATTAGGACATGAAATTAGTTTCAAATAATAGCATCTTTCAAGTTTCCATTTATTTCGACCGTACTCGTCTGAAAGCAGATTTCACTCTCCCTGGCAAGACTAAAAACCACAAACTAAGCAAAAGATCCATTGAATCTCAGTATCTCAATAGTGTTCAATAGATTCTCTAGGCTTAATTGAGAACCCGTTTGAATTCGCTGCATTCAGGAAGGATTTCGCTTTGGTTTGGTTTTTTTTTGCGCGCCCCCCCCCGTCTTCTTTACAATTATGCGTGTTGTTATTTTTAAAGGATTCACAAGGTGACTAACTCGCTGTTATCTGTTGAATGAAAGCAGTGTTACACATGCAAGACCAAATACCCTGCAGTCAGTTGGGGACAGCGTGCGGAGCCCCCGCCCTATTATTCCACAATCCAGATGGGACTCGTGATTAGAAAATAAAATTGGCCAAAGCTGTCCCGGAATCCCTCTCCTACTTCTAATTTCATCAACAGTATTAATCAGCGCTCAAAAGAGCAAGGAAATAACATCGGTTACTTTTAGATTGAAACATATTTATAAATTTTAGATAAACTCATTTTAGGATTTCTAACTTTTTAAGGATTAGCATTCACCGCAGTTAGCATTTTTAAAACGAGGGTGAGAGCTTTCAAAATATATTCCATTATATGTATTCTTCTCTTTTTAGTCTGAGTTAAAATAAGATCACAAACATAAAATCATCAAATATCTTTCCTTTTGGTTAACCCTTTGATTACGCCTAACAATTGTCCCCATTACAACTTATTGCTCATGTGGATTCTTAAAAAAAAAAAAATTAAAAAATCTGCTTAATTTCCCTGCCAGGGTATTTTCAGAGGGAAAATCCAAAAATAAATAAATACCTTCAGTGGCATTACGCATAAGCAAAACTCAGCATAATCTATATAGGTGCACAGAGCTTTACAAAAAAAAAAAATGTCCGTTTCCTTCTCTCACAATAAAGTGAGTGACATTTTCCTCACAACATAATGACATTTTCTGCGGCTTTGCTATTCGATCCCTAGTGGTGGGTGATCAGGCCCACTACGAACTCTTGGGGTTCTGCCCCGGTCCCCCAGAGATTCTGCCTTTTGTGTTTCCTTGGGGCTGGGCTGGAAAGAGGTTGAAGGCAAAGGGCCCGATCTGGGTCCAAACGGGGCTGCCCGGGTGGTGGGTAGGGGGTTGTGAGTGTGCGGATCTTCGCTGTTGTCTTTTCCTGGTGGCAAGGGGGGAGGCAGCTTGTCCTCTCCGAGGCCGCAGACTGCCTCTGAGGACAGATTGCCCCCACCTCCCCCCGGCCGGCAGCACGCGTCTCTTTTGCGTCCAGATTGGCCGCGACCGGCGCTCAATAGCGGGAGGTTAATTTCCTTCACAAAGGTGAAGGGGGCACGGCTCGGGGGGGCCCCCCCGCGCCCAGACAGGCGGCCCCTTTATTCCGCTGCGCCTTGATTGGAGCCCTTGATTTAGCATCTGATGTCAGCCGGCAGACAAAATGCCCGCTCCGAATGAAAATGCATGAGGCGGCGCAAGGAGAGCGGAAACCAACTTCAGTGGGGCGCACGCGGCCGACCGCGCGTTTCGGCCTTTGGCCAACTCCTTCCGAATCAACCCAGCCCCGCGCCTCGCGGAGGCTCAGAGTGGCCTGGGCTGGGCTCCTCTAAAGATGCCAATCCTTGAGCTTCGGAGAACTTAAAAAAAAAAAAAAAAAGTTCAGAAATTCAAGTTCCTTTTGGAACCCAGCCTAACTTGCCCCCCTCCCCCGCCGCGCCCCGCCCCAGGGCTGCGCCTGCTGGCGATTGAAAAAGTGCGGTGCCAACTGTTTCTAAAACTAGAGATAAAACCCAGACGCACGCGGGCGCACGAAGGCCGTGGACGCAAACATCGCCCCCGGCAGCAGCCAGAAGGCCAGATCCTCTACCCAAGTTTGGAACCCCAGGGTCCCATTTTCGCTTGAGTCCTGGGTCCCGAGGCCCACCCGGCCGACACTCTCGGTCGCCTGGGCTTTGCCGCTATTTTCGATTTTTGATAATTTCCCAAACACCAGGCGGAGTCCCTGCGCCTCCCCGACCCCTCTCCCGCCCCAGCAGCCCCACTCAGATCTCCCCCGCGCCTGCTGCTGCCCACAGCCGCCCCTACCCAATCAGCGCGCACAACTTCCCCCTCCGCTCAGGCTCTCGGATTGAACCCTCCTGACATATTTGGGGCCATTCTTCTCCTTTGTTGCTATTTTGCTCGCGACCCGCGGGTAATCCCCGCGCGGGAGGGGGGCGTGCATTGTCGTGCTGATGGACGGGCCCATTTGGCGGCTCCGCGCCCCCCGGAGGAGAGACACAAAGCCCAGGCACGTGCGCCTCCCCATAGAGGAGCAGCAGACCGTGAAGGG